>NW_025920198.1:101785-264862 GCF_902686445.1 Sciurus carolinensis | reverse complement strand
GGTAGAAATTCAACTTAACAAAAGTCTTCTCTATCAAATTGTAAAGTGTCCCAATAACTCCAAAACTAAATTCTCAATGTAAACAATGGTGTATCAGAGAATTACAATTTCATGATACTTACTCATTAATTCATCTATTCTTCTCTGTAGCAGCCTTCAAACATCTATACAAGTCAACAAAACCACACATGCAGGGCAGAGTAAGTAAAGTCCAAAGGCACCTGTGACTGATAAGACAAAAGCATACCCAATTCCAGGAGAAAATAGATAGCAGATGTGACTCCTCATATTTATCCATTGAAAACAATGTATACTAAAAATAAATTTCCATGTCAACAGAACAAAGATGTTTATAAATAAGAAGGAATATGGAGGTGTGGGGAAGACAAGAGGAAGCTTCAGTAAGTTAAGTACCAAATCCAGGAAACAAGAGAGAATGAATGGTAACAGGGAAAGGGAAACAGAATAAACTAGTAACTGGATGAAGGGAAGAGCTTTATCCTGGGAATCCAAGCAGTTGAACCAAATGAGTAGCTATTAGTAGGAAGTGATACAAACAGAAATGCAAATAGGAAAGTGAAATGATTTTAAGTTAAATAAGAAAAAAGGGGAAATTTAGACTAGATCAAATGATGTACAGAACACATACTGGGCACAGAGACAGATGGTATAAAAGGATGGAAAACAATAAACTGCTACTGAATAAAGAAAATATATTAGACTAAATTCCAAAATAAGGATGAGGAGGCAGGAAAAAGAAAACTGCAGAGATGAGAGTAAGATGTTATGAGAATTGGGAAACAAGATGTAAGTAGCAGGAAGGAAAAGAACTCTGAGCAAAGTCTACATAGCAAGCCACATCATCTAGTCAATAGTACAGGTAGGTCAGATATTATATTACTATTTCTGAAGTATAATAGTGTATATTTTTCTATGTATTAAGGTACCAAATACTGAATATAGTGCAGTTTATGTAATAAAAATGTAAATTAAGTAACCTGACAAGGTGACAAGAGGCTTAATAGTGCAAAAACAGAGAAGAGGCAAAAATTAAAGAGGAAAACTAAAAAAGAAAAATAGGAAAAAAAGGAAGACAACATAAGAAAATCAAATTTACTTGAAGAAGAAGAAGAAGAAGAAGAAGAAGAAGAAGAAGAAGAAAGTGGTGTGAATGCACACTGAGGGACTAATCAAAAGATGCCAGTTGTGTAAGAGTGCAATGAGTCAAGTGGAACCTGAGGGAATCTTGAAAGCTTCAGGGTTCAGAAAGTGAGTATCTTTACAGTGTCCAGAAGGGCTCCTGAAGATAACTATGTAAGGGAGCAGTGGAATGAAGCAGAGGGCCTGGAGAGGACCAGGGTAAGAGAACTGCAAAAATGCTCTTCAGTGGAAGCTGAGGTTAGGAAGCTGGCAGGTCAGACAAATGGAAAAATGTGTGGGACAAGAGATGAGGTTGGATGGGGGACACCAGTCAGCGACAGGGCACTTGACAAACACTATGAATGAGGGACCAGTGACAGGGCACTTGGCAAACATTACGAACATTACCACGGACCAGAGATCAGGATGAGAGATGCAGCAGAAACAGTGCAATCTGGGAGTAAGAAAGCAAAATCAAAAATAAAAACTATCCGCCGAGAAAATAGGTGAAAAAAAAAAAAAATTCCTCCAAACAAGTACAAAAGTGGAAGGAGGAACTGCGCCTGAAAAGGGTGGGAGGAGAGTCAGGGAGGGCAGAGAGAGGCAGATGCGCCCCATCATCCATCCACAAGACCGGGTCACAACCACACACAGCAGTATCCCCGGCCGGGGTCCCAGACAGGCTGCAAACCTACCTCCTCCACGTGGACGAAGCCGCACTCTCCCCCTCCCCAAATAACTAAAGCTGCAAAGAGATGCAGGGATGATCCCCCACTTCCAGGCGTGAACTTCTAGGTCCACCCGAGTCTCGCCGACCGATCCCCACATCTGGGGTGGGGACCAGGGAAACCCCCGCCCCGGGCTATTGTGTGTTTATGAAGCAAGGAGCCATATGACGGGGAGGGACAACGGGACCATGCCCACCAAACACCCCGTGGAGCCGAGGGCAGGTGGCCCAGGGCACCAAAAACCCGCCTCCGACTCTTTCCCCCAAAAGAACACCAGTCAGCCTAGCGCAGAGAGGCGAGGGGCAGCAGGGGGTGCCGGTACTCACCTCCTGGATGATAGCCAGATCCATAGTCGAAGAGGCCACAGCGCCAGCTTCCGACTCCATGTCTCGGTTGAACAGAGCCTGGCCCTGCTCCGCGCTGCCGCAGCTGCTCAGTTCCGCCATCTTATAACTGAGAGCCTTGTCCCAGCGGCCGTAGCTGGGTGGGGAGGAGAAGGGAGGTGGAGGGTGGGAAGAGGCGGGGGTGGGGGTGGGGGGTGGGGGGGCAGAGGCGCAGGGATCGCCAGGAGGGGCGGCCTGGGTGGCCTGGGCGGCGCCGCCGGGGGAAGGGCGCCTGGGCCATCTCAGGTAAGCCCGAGGACCTGGGCGCAGAACGGCGGGGAGACGATGAAAATTCACTGCGGCAAAGGCGTCACCCGCGTGTCACGACTCTGACGTCACCGCGAGTGCTTGGCGTCACCGGAAGAGCGCCTTCACCGCAGTCAGGAGGAGAGTTCCTTTCCCTCCAGCCACCCTAGCGCTCGCTTGCACGTTCCCTCCATTCTGCGATTTCCATGCAGCCGGTTTCCTACTTTCTTGCTATTTCCTCGGTACTCCACCTGCGGACTTACTAGAACAGGGGTGGTGTTTGAGAATTTTAAATCCTGGAGGGAGGAAGGCGGGGAAGCTGATACTACTTGTTTCCATTACAGTGAAAGTCTCGGTATCCTAAAAATAAGATCTTAAAGCCCAAGGTTGAAACATTTAAGCAGAATTTCAGAAATATATTTAGAAAGAGCTAAATTTTCGGTAACTTGCTTAAATCCTTTCCTTAAATGACTCGACCTGTTAAGCTGAGACCAAATGAAACTTTATTATTTTTTTTTTTTTATTTTTCATCGTTGAGGAAAGTATGTTTTCTTTTAGTATGGTGTTCTTTTTCTGGAGTCATTCCTTTAACAATAGTCGAATGATTTCCATATGCACTAGGACCTGTACAAAGCACATACCATTCTAGACATCCGAAGCATCATAACTAATCACTTCTATTTTGAAGAACATCAGTTCAAATATTTTACATACTTTGTGCCTTTCATGAACGAAATATTCCAAGGCAGTCTTTGTGCAAAATATATATGAAAACATTTGAGAAAGGAGAAGGAAATTCTATTTGAGAAGGCCAGTTACAGAATGGAATTAAAGAAACCCTATTCCTTGTTAATAATACATTTAATCTAAAGGAAAGGAGGAGTAATGAGAAAAAAATTATTTTTATTTTTTTATTTAAAAAAATTTTTTTTTTTTTTTTTTGCAGTGCTGGGGATTGAACCCAGGGTTTTGTGCTTGTGAGGCAGGCACTCTACCAACTGAGCTATCTCCCCAGTCCTAATGAAAATATTTTTTATTTTTACACTTTAGTTTTACAGACTGCATTTTGATTCATTATACACAAAAGGGGTGCAACTTTTCATTTCTATGGTTGTATACAATGTAGATTCAAACCATTCATGTAATCATACATATACATAGGGTAGGGTAATGCTGTCTCAGTCCACTATCTTTTCTTCCCTCACCCACCCCTGCCCCATTTTCCTCTACACCATCCAAAGTTCCTCCATTTTTCTTTCCCCCTCTCCCTGTTATATATCATCATTCACTTATCAGAGAAAACATCGGCCTTTGGTTTTTTGGGCTTGGTTTATTTCACTTAGCATGATACTCTCCAACTCATTTGCCAGAAAATGCCAAAATTTTATTCTTCTTTATAGCTGAGTAATATTACATTATGTATATATACCATAGTTT
The DNA here is from genome assembly GCF_902686445.1 of Sciurus carolinensis. Taxonomy (NCBI): domain Eukaryota; kingdom Metazoa; phylum Chordata; class Mammalia; order Rodentia; family Sciuridae; genus Sciurus; species Sciurus carolinensis. The sequence goes on along the minus strand of NW_025920198.1, from coordinate 260,928 downwards.
CTTTTTTTGTTCATCAATTTAAAAATACCTAGGTTGGTTCCACAATCTAGCTATTGTCAATTGAGCAGCTATGAACATTGATGTGGCTGCATCACTGTAGTATGCTGATTTTAAGTCCTTTGGGTGTAAACCAAGGAGTGGGATAGCTGGGTCAAATGGTGGGTCCATTCCAAGTTTCAGAAAATAAAGTTTTAGGGAAGGGAGATAAGAATTGAGAAATTACTGATGGTATGTTTGCCAAAATAACCTAATAGTGAAGTCATGAAAGATGGAGTGAACTCTTGCCTTTTTGTGCTTCCCATGATGGGGTGGAGAGAAGGGTCACCAGTGACCTCCTATTTGTATTTAGGATGATTCAAGAGATGGCTGTCTTACTTCTGTAACAGGATGTCTGACTATTTGGGTTAGGAATGAGCCTGGGAGATGATGCATACTCTTAAGATGAGAGAGAGAGAATAAGACCATCAAAATACTAACGTTCCTCTACATTGGAAAATACTACCCATCAAATGAGCATGGTATGCTTCATCAACTTCATTTTATGTTCTATTCTAAGCAGGACAGTTTCCTTAAGCTGCTAAATTTAAATCCAAAAGTGCTTTGACAAATATAGAGTAAATTAAGGTGATCATAGGGACAATGTCATCAAACTGGGCTAGTATGAAGGATGTTCTTCTTTATCATAAGGACATACTTATGAGCAGACTGTAAGAGTACCATTAAACAGTCAGGGCACCCTTTGACAAGAAACAAATGGCAAGTTTTTGTTTTATTCTGTCTTATTTCATTTTTTAAAAAAATAAGTTCTTAAAATATTATATCATTATTATATTCCTTACAACATTAAAATTTTAGGATGCTTCTCATTGATTGAATTTTAAATGATAACTTCATGTATCATCATCAATCTATAGATCAATTATCTTTTATGATTACTTCTCCAGGAGATGACTACTCATATTCATTCAAAAACAATTTTATTTCATTCAATATTTCATGACCTTGTCTTCAAATTCTGGGTGTATCTTATTTTCTTAGGCCATTTTAAGAACAGTTTCCAGATGAAAGACAACAAGAGAAGGCATAAACTCTGGAGTCCAAAGATCAAGATTGTAATGTCAGCATGTCGCATCTTGGCTATATAATCTCAAAACAGGTAACCTATAAATTTCTGTTTGTATTTTTGTTTTGTTTTTTAATCTTCAAAATGAAGGTGATGATAATGCCAATCCAACCTACCTAACTGTATGATTGTGAGCATCAAATATTATAATTCTGCCATTTGCAAATTTTAAAATTACTCTCAATGAAAGTTTAGACAAGGCATAGCAAAGATGGCTTATCTGAGCTCCATGATGTCTCAACTGAGAAAGATGCAATGCCTGGGTTGTCTTGGTGACTGGAGACTGGAATATTCTGACACATATTTATTAACATGACTGGTAGTCAAAACTGGGATCTAAACTGGGGCTTTCAGACATAATTCCTAAACATTCTCTCTTTATGCTAGCTTCTTCCTAGCATACCTTCCTCAGGGTTGTCAGACTTCTTACAAGGCAGTTAGAAACTTCAAATACTAATATTTCCAGGAAGCAATGTGAAAGCTATATTCATTTTATGATCCAGCCTCCATCACTTCTGCTGCATTTTATTGGATACAAATAAGTCACTAAGTTGGTTCAAATTCACAGTGAGGGGATATAGATTCCACCTCTTGATGAAAGAAGTGCCAAATAATTTTCAGACATGGTTTAAAACCACTACAGGTCTTGTTTAGAATGAGGAACAGGCTACTCTGCAGAACTAACTACTCACTCTCCTCTGCTCCCAAGATTCTATAACCAATCAAATTCTGTACCCTTTATTACCTGAAATCACCGATATATCTCAGTATGCATATGAGAAAGGCTTTACCTTCTGTTTTCAGTTTCTGAAGCTTCCACTGCATGCAAAAAAAAATGTAGGTCCTTTTCATTGGACACAGCCTGTCTACTCCTGGATACTTTGCCTTAAATCTCAGTGCTGCATGGGCAATGTCAACATGCTGAAACCTTCCATTTGGGAATATGAACTCATGGAGTTTTTATCTGTGGATATTGTGTATAGCCTTTACCTGCTTAGGTGTAACCCTACACAATGGTGTGCTTGTAGTCAGCTCACACTGAGAGATGAGTCTTAAATTTTTAGCAATTTTGCCTGTTAAACATGGTTATTATTAATGTTGAATTATATGAACTTATAATTAAGGTAAATTCAAGAACAAAAGTAATGAATATGCAAGAGTAATTATTTCTGATTGTTCTAGTGCTTTTTACTATTATTATCTATGTGGTAAGAGTTTCTTTTGTGGTATATTTATTGCAAAGTACCATGTAATGGTGTGCTACTGCATGTTCTTCTCATTGTTACACATTCAGTGTTGTGTTTATAGTGTGAAGTCTGCTATGGAGGACTGTTTCCAAAGGAAATCATAAAACACTACAGGTCAGGACTTGGCTGACTGTTGGTTTATTGTCTAATCCAGAAGCTTGTTAGTACATTTTTAGGTTTTGTGAACTATAATCTCTGTTGCATATTCTTTTATTTGAATAGTAACATTTAAAATGTAACACCAAGACAAAATAAACAAACAAACAAAAAAAATGTTTAGTTCAGGAACCATATAAAAACTTCTATTCTTGTACTGGACTCTTGGTCTAGATTTAAGAAAGCAATGTAGAAAGTGTTAGGAAATGAGATGAAATTTAAATTTACTGGATCTCTAGCTATTATGTATTGAATCACACAAAAATTGAGCAAGTAAGTGTTCTTACTCTCAAAAGCTACTACAGCAAAGAAATCTCTTACCCCACTGACAGATTAGTAAAGCTCTGATATAAACCTGTATTGTTTTCATTTTTATTGATGGGATCAAAACTACCAATGAACAGTTGTGTTTGAATCATACTTGTTTGTTAATAATATAATTACTTGTTTCGGGTAGTAATTTTTATTCATAGTCTGACTACCAACTTACCTCATAATTCTCTTGCAAAAAACTGGTGTTTCTGTAAGGAGTAAGTTGCAGTTTAGACACCCAAGGCTTCACCTTTTATCCCACTGAGCACCTAAACCCAAGCACTTTCCTGCTAGTATCAGTAACCCCTACTAAGAAAGTGACAGTCTGTCTATGCTTAAGAACTCTTAACTTTCAGTTCTCTCTTTGTTGAATGTGCTTCCTGGGTATTGCCTATACATTCTTGCAACCACCTTTACACATTTAAGCATTATATTTTGATCTACAATTCATTGAGGTGAAAAATTTTCAAATGTTGCTAGAAATATAAGGTCTGTTTAAATTCTTTGATATTTTAAAGTGTGACAAAATATTTGTGACTGTAGATGTATCTGATATCAAATTTTAAGAGATTAGGAATCAATCACCAATACAATAATTTTTGCTGCCAAGTTAATTTTTTGTATAGATGTCAACATAAAATTTCTCCAGAATCTCTTTTAATAGAAGTGTATTCCATTATCATTTGCAACTGCTTATGAATATGAATTGGACTTTTTTAGTATTAAGTTACCAAGACAAAAAATACAGAAATAAGGTTAATTTTAACATTGATTTGGTAAGAAACCCTTGAGTTAAATTTTTAAAATACTACTTTTAAGTAACTATTATTCATTAAAAGTTTAAATGTATATTTCCAGGCTGTAATTTTTATTCAACTCTGGATAATGACTTGAATGCATGTTCTTTGATAATTTTTCATAATCCAAGAGTGTAAAAGGATATTTTAGTACTTCCTATTTGAAGACATTTGACCTAATGTTTTGATCTCTTAACTGAACACATATGCTCCTGGTTATAAAAGACTGTTATGCTCTGATTTATGCATGTTGGTTTTCTATATTTTACCTGCAGTGATAATTATAGTACAATAAAATAAATATTTGTTAAGTTAAACATTGTCTCATTTTCCAATACAGATATTGTTCACAAATATCTAAAAATGGGATCAGATGTTGAGAGTGACCAGCCTTCTGGGAAGTCATCTGATTAAGTCCAGTTACCTACAGGCGTTTGTCTCAGAAATCATAAATATAGATGGATCTCAATGGAGGTAACACTTTAAAAATATATTTATACATTTATAGGTGTGTTTTTGTATATAAATAAACACACACACATATATATGCATACATATATATCAAGCAAATAAAGCAATTTGAAAATTTTCATGAAGAGAGTGTTATATCAGTGAGTTGTATTCTTAACATTTCCTTTTTCCTAATTATTATTCCAAGGCAAGTACATGTTTAACATAGTAGTCTATATTCTACACAATATTCATTTTTAGTTCTATGTTGATAAAAAGTGATTTTTAAGAAATTCCAGAAATCTAGACTGACATCATTCTAGAGGGCCTTACCACAGTCCTCTTTTCAGAAAATGTAATTTCAGTTACATCTCTTTGAGATTCATTTGGATAATTCATATTCATATTTTAAGAGAAAAATAAAGTAGATACCAGCATTTTTTTCCCTTGCTTTATAAGCATCAGTATCATTTCCTTTGTGGTTCATGGCACCTAGAAATCCCTATTGTATATAGTAAATTATTTCTCCATGTAAGTTATGCAACATATTTCCTTTTATATCAATGGGATATTATGACTTTGAAGACAGAAATTATGAGTATTATCATTTCAGTATATACTGTATATTAATATTTTTCTTTAAAAAAATGAAATCTTAAAAAATAGAAGTTTGTTTCTTTTCTTGTAGCTGTAGAGACAATGAAGATTAGAGTATCTGTCTTGCTGGTTGATTATACTTTTATTGTTAAAAGTTTGCTTTTGAGTGAGTTAAGGAAAACAATATCAGTGTTTTCTGTAATAAATTAACACTTTCAACTCTTGAGATCAACTTGATATTTGGGTAATTTTATAGATATATCAAAATAATAATAAAATTGTCCTTAGTTTTCTTTATGATATATGTGATTTTTTTCACAGGTGTAAAAGATCTGGGCATTTGGGTCTATATGTAGATCATCTAATTCTTTCATTGAATTATATCTTTTCCCCCCAAAGGTGACATGCATTAGATTATATATATATATAATCTAATATATACATACATATATATATACACATATATATATAATCTAATATATATATAGTTTAATTCATTTTAGGATCTAGAACAATTTATTTTTTCATTCCTCTCTTTGTACATAAATACATATGATTTATTTCTGATTCATTATGTTCTAACTGATGATTTCAACTTTACAATGCTGAAAAAACAATGCACATTTATAAGAACCCATACTTCACATTTTGAATTTTGATCATTTACCTGACTGGCAATATGCAGTATGATTCTACTTTGTGATGCAGTATCACAACTCCCAGTTACCCATGAAGCCACAGGACTAAACTACAGTACTCTACAGAATTCTGTGTTGCTAAACTGTGATATTGAGTGAGTTAGGTATATTTAAGTGCATTTCCAACTTAATGATATTTTCATCTTAGAATTTGTTTATCAGGACATAACCTCATGGTAAGTTGAAGAGCATGTAATCTTATTTAATATTTTTTGGAGATTTTTTGTTTATTGTTCTAGATGAGTTTTAGGCATTTTATTGTTTTTGGCAAAAACAATCTTGATATTTGATTTAGGTTATATAAAATATTAAAATTAATATGGTGATAACCACTACTGCATCATTTAGTCTAACCATTTGGAATACGGTATATATCTGTATTTAAGTCTTTTAGCTCAGTAAATATTTACACAGTTCCTTTCTTATCTCTTTTGTTTTTCATGATTTTATTATAAAAGAATTTCATTTTATAGAATTTACATTTCTTTATGTGATGATAGAGGCAAGTTTCTCCTTGAAGTTTGTCTCAGCCCACATTCTATAGTTAAAGAAATAGGACAGATTTTACCTCTATTAACAGCAAGAAGAAAATATTTTAATTTTCTTTCACATGTTGTTTTTAAAATAATAAAATCTACTTATTTAATTATTCATATTGTTCACATGTTATTGTATCTGCCTGTTCCTACCATATGACATAATAATTTCAAAGTAAATTCAACATAAATTTACTAATGGAATGAGCCCAAAATAACCGAGTTCAATTTGTCTTATATCATTTCTGTAAAAACTGAATCACGTACCGTTGCTTACAGTAGTAATTATTTTGCCTTCAATATATTATATATAATCAATATATTATTATATATAATCAATATATTATATATAATCAATAACTTTGAAACTGTAGTTAAATTCAGCTAATTTTTGCTACAAAATACTACTCTAAAGTACATGAATCAAAAGTCAAATACCCTGTCTTTTTTGGTTTTGATTAATTTTTTTTCTTTTTGTAAGATTTAAAAAAATGATTATCCCTACCTACAGGTAACAGAATACCTGATGGATATCTGGAAAATTTTCAGATCAGCAGTCCACCATTTGATCAACAATGGAGCTTGAGGTCTCATAGAGCTTTCTTAGTAAGTTTTTGGTGTCCTACCTGCATCATCAGATCTGCTTTTACTTTTATCTGAATGTAAACCTTTTAAATTTTTGGCAATTATGGGAATTGAACACCCAAATTTGCACAAGCTAGGAAAGCTCTGTCAATTAGCTAAAACACCAGCACTTAACTTAATATTATGTAAAACTTCTGGGTTTTATCATTTTCCATTTTTAAGGGTTTATTGGGACCCTTAACATGCATCCATATTGGAATGGGATTTATGCTATGTTATATTTTATTTTTGGTAAATTTTATTGATATTTGCTATATATGCAGAATATGTACCATATATATCTTCTTAGATGCACTGTACTAGATGCAATGAACATTTGTTAATATATATGGATTATCCAATGAAGTACCCAAACCATCACCCTACAACTCATTGAATATCTGCAGTGTTAACATACTTGTGTGAGTAATATGCAGTTGAATAAAATTTTACAAATCCCAGAAAGACCCTTCTGTTACCTTTCTTTTCATTTAATACCCCTCACCTGTAGCCATGATCCCTGTCTCTTTATATCTAAGATTAGTTTTACTTGCCAGGTATATTTTAGTTTCTATCCATGCATCCCTTTTGTTATCATTTACATTACTAAGGAGATTGTTTTTAATATATACTCAAAAATTATTCTTCAAAATGAAAAATCTTTACCTTGTGATTATATTTGAAGGTGGGAAGTAGGCAAATGAAAGGGATAGTGAAAAAGATTGGGAAAAGAAAATTATTTTTCAAAACACTTAGAATTCAAGTTTACTTAGATGCTATATTTATTATGTATCTAAAATTAGGGTTTTTTTTTTCCTCAGTGAGGCCTAATCTTCAATATAGAAATCTGAATCTTAGACTTTATATTTGAAGAACAAGGGTGAGGTTAGGAATGGATGGAAAACAGGTGGGTAAAAACAAATATTCTTCACATGTATTAAGAGTTCAATTTCCATGAATAACATAAATTTCACCTTAGATGGGAATTAAGAAAATGAATCCTAGAATTCATTTTTGCTGGAGGGATGTCAAGGAAGGCTGATGGGATTTATAAATCCATGATCATCAACTTCAAGTGGATCCTCTGTTTTGTGTAATGCACTGTCTTACTCTAAGCAAGGAGTTTATCTCTTCTATATAATAGAACAAATGCTATGAATCTGAAACTCCCCATTTCCTAAATAACTATCATGAAAATCTGTCTGTGCTTGCTCTGTTCTTTTCAATCATGTTGCCTCTTTGTCCCATCTCATTTTCTCAGGGTTAATGAAATATTCATTATACCTATAAAACTCTTATATTCAGTCTCCCTTTCTTAACTTCATCTTTCCCATTGACTTTCTATTTAAATAAACTTTTAATTTTAGATTAGCAAAGGAATTACAAAGTAAATATGGTGATTTTTCCCATATACCCAGTTATTTCTATTATTTGTAGAATATTACCTTAATACATTTCACATAAGTAAGGTACTGATATTGGTACATTACTCTTTACTAAACTCCACATTTTATTCAAATTTCACTAGTTTTTTACTATCAACCATTTTTGTCTCAGAATCCCATCCAGGATACCATGTTATATTTAGTAATCATATCTCATATTAAAGATACTGTTTACTGGATTAGGAAGTGCTATGTAATACTTACACATATTTGATAATAAATGAAGTATTCTCTTAACACAGTTAAATATTAAACTAATGGGAAATCTTATTTGCTGATAGTCAGAATTCATCAGAGTTTTGTTGCATTTAAAATAATCGCATACCCAGTACAAGTTTTATGAGACTTTTAAGTGTAAAATAAATAGAATGAAATTCTATATGTGAATATTTGTGTCATTATATTAAAATATGAGATGAGGTATATTAGAAGTGCTTATTTCTTCCCACGGTGTAGAATCCTCATTCCTATACAGATAATTTTTGTAAAAATAAAATGGCCAGTAGAATTGAGGTTTTCGATCTTTTCTGTCCCCACATGTCAAGGAGTAAAACCCATTGCTGTCAAATAGAGCAATTCAGTAATTCTCACAGGGGGGGAAATGGGTGTTTGAAGTAACCTCTTGCTGTCCACAGTGTTTTTCAACATGTATTCACCTTTAAAATGGCACCTGTAGAAACTCAGCATATTCTTCACTTGTTCTAAAGCTAATTTGGAAATGTATCTCCAGCTTATTAATACAGTGTCATGACTGTGATGCATGAATTATGTTGGTAGAAACAAAGCCACCTAGAAGTCTCTTGTTGCACTTCCTACTGCTTACAAAGTACACTGAATTATAGGAAGACCTTTTACAAGTTGCAATTTATCTTATGTATGTATATTTTTAGTGTTCATGTGCTTTTGCTATAAGAGCAGTCTGAATAGGAATTTGCTTGGGTTGTCAAAAAGTGAAATATTTTCTTAGAATGATGGAATATCAGAAAAATGATCATCTTTTGTCTGTAAAGCAGAATTAAGGAAGCTTTTATATTATGTTAAAACATAAAATTCATTGTATTTTTTTAGCTATTATATCTGTTTTTATGCAACTTTTAAAATTTTAGAATATTCAAAATAAGGTGCAACTCAGTCTAGATTTTGAATTCATGAAAGTGGGGATTATGTCTGTCTTCTTCACTGTATACTCAGCACCTAACATTGTGCTTAGTAAATGTTAAATAAATGAGTTTTGTCTTCTGTCCTCTGAATAAGTTCCTCTGGAGAGCATGTAAATAAGCTAGTGATTATATCTATTGTTAATCTTGTGCTCAACAGATACAAATGCAAGCAAATTTTTCTAAAAATTTCATTTAAAAATGTATTAATCAAAATGATAACTATTCAGGTGTAATCATTAAATCCTTAAGGTTGGAATTTATTAGAATGGGTTTTGCAGTATGTTTTACTCTTTGCATTAGGATTTGATAGTTCACTAATGTAACTGCCTTTTGTTTGAATTCTCCACTTTCTTGCATGGGTGGAATTCAGTGGTGCTATTTATATTAGAGACTGATTATTCAAATTTAACTTCATAATTACAGTATGATAATTAAATTATGATTTTTCTTCATATATAAATTTATTTTTAATGACAAATAATTTTACATTTTTATTGGGTATAATGACATTTCAATGCATGTATATATGTGTGCTGAACAGGTGAGAGTAACTGGCATATCTATCACCTTAAATATTCATTATTTTTTTGTGTTGGGAACATTCACATTCTCCTCCACTAACTGAAATACACAGTTAATTATTACCAACCTGTTACTCTTTTTAAAAAAACAGATTTAGCATATTCTAATGAGTTTAAATTTTATTCTCTGAAGAGTGATTCTTTAAATTTTTCATGTATCCTTTACAAGTCATTCCTTACACTCTATAGTAAATTTTCACCTTTAAAACAATTAATTTATAGTCAGTACACTTATGTAATCTATTTTTTTTACTGCATAATCTTTAAAGCTTGTTCCATTGTTTTTGTCATGATCACCACTAGACCAATGTGTACTTCATGTTAAGGGCATTCTCATATTCACTTAACATACACAAATGAGTAAGAAAATTTTCCTACTACTGAGAAGAAAAGGTTTATAGGTCACAGTCATGTCTTCTCATGTACTCTCATTGTTATAGACCATGACTTTATATTTTTATGGATACTCATTGTTTTATTCATATTGACTTATGTTTGTTTTCAAAGTAGTGTTATTTTCTCTCAGTAAAAGATGACCCAAAACTTAAAATTCAAGTTGAAATTGCAGTAGTTCCATGTTTGTCAATTTAAACATCTAAATTCCACAGATAGGTATAAGAAAATAATGTCATTTTATTATAGTTTTGTTAACCTTGTAAACCTCACTTTATATAAAAAGTGAAAAATTATTGGAATCAGACTGTCATGTACCAAAGAGTGGGTTATTGACCATATTATCAATACTGAAGTAAAGTCTACATTTGTTTCTGGAAATTGTTGTATCTTATACTTTTGCTTCATTATTCTGCACAGTTATTGGTAGTAGAAAGCAAGAACTTAGTAAAAAAATTAGTTACATACACGACAGTATCTGGGTAGGTAGTATATGATGGTTCTAAAACTTCATTTCTCTAATTTAATGTTTTTTTATGAAAAAATCATATATGTAAAGAAGAAAGGTAACAAAATACAAAAAGAAGCACTTTTTCAATCATAGAGTAATATACTACTATGAGTAGAGTTTTAGTTTATCAAAATTGAATTAAGCACTTCTTAGTTGGACCTGCAGTTTTCTATCATTTTAACTTGGTGTGTGTCATTGTAACAAAAGGATAAAAACAATTTCTTTGCAGAACCTCTTCTACTTTTGGCCCTTCAAGTTTGGAAAGTTTATTGTTTGGTGTAAAGTGGTAAGTGATGCCAAGTCTAATCACTAAATATCAATTTTATTTTATTTTACAACTTCAGAAAAAATTGCATATTTGATTCTCTAGGATTGGAGTACAATGCAATATTTTAATAATTTAATATGATTTATATACCTATGAAAACTGAAGTTATGCATTATTACCTTTAACTAGCTTTTTATTAAGGACATTAGCATCATCTGTGCAAGAAGTGAATCCTTTTTAGATTATTATTGTATCTTCTATTGCAAAGGGATTCTAGAAAACATTTTTTAAGAAAATTTCTTATTCTTTGCTTCTGTTTACTACTTTTTTTTTTAAATTTGGTTCTCTCAGTTCCTATTTTCCACCTGATTGTATTGTTTTTCCAAATCTTTGGTGTTAAGGTTCCTTACTTTTTAAATTTTTCTTTTAAAATACACATTAAATATATTGGGTTTCCATGACATATTTTGATATATTCCATCTACCCCATTTATTGACTCAATACAAAATAAGTTGTGAGTTTAAGGTTTAAAAGAAAGGGTTTGAGAACTCACTTTTAAAGCTTTTAAGAAGGGAAAAATATGAGACTTACATTACTGGTTTTGTGTTTGCATGTTTCCTAATCTATAGTAGAATGTGAATTGGTTTTCTTTTTAATTGTATTTTGACTTGAGAACCTGAAACAAATAGCATCTTTATGGTTTCAAGTCTCCATAGAAATTAAAGATTTTTCAGAAAATTATTTTGTGATTTAGTTAAAAGGAAAATCAAATAGTAATTTTTACAAGATTCTTTAGTATCTTAAAATCTAAGTCTGTGGTAGTTTAAAATTTGGGGTCTTAAAATAAAACAAGGCATTCACTGCAGACCATTATCCAATCCATATGTAAGGTAGGTTGACTATATCAATCATGAAAACTGATTCTTTTGACCCTTTCAATATTCCAACATCAAGTATATTTTGAAACTTGATAGATGTTCAACAATTTGACTGTAACCAACTATTTCTATTCTTAAACACTGTAGAATTGGAGAGTTTAAGAAGTTGAGGAAGAGAGGAAATTTTAAGAAAAAATACTCAATTTATCATAGTTTTACTTGCAGTCAGAAATTGGGCTTGGGAAAATGAAAACCTACATAAAATTGGAAAAGTTTGGAAAGTTAAGTAAATTCTTATTTTAAAAATATAAGAATTTCTCATTCATCATCTAAGTGTATGGTTCTGCCAACCTTAAAAAATTGTGAACATGATTGCCTAAAAAAATTATATCTTGCTCTAAAAAGTTAACAAATTTAGGAGGAATGAAATTTCCAATTCTTGAAAGTATCCTATCAGTTTCAGAGGAAATGTGTATTTTTAATAGGCTTAAAAGCTTTTATTAAAACTAAATATTTTTCTTTCTTGGTAACACAACAGACAATTGTTTGTTTAACCCCTTAGTAGTTTTCTATCTCTACTGTCATGGGAAATTGCATGAGTTAAAATTTCTGAAAAATAACTTTAGAAAAAAAATTCATTGAAGGTTAAGTAATTTTTAAAATGTGTTTTTTTCTTGAACTTGTCACTGCCTGTAATGTTACTAATTTAGAAACATTCTATCTTCCACAGTAATAAAGTGCAAGAAAATAATAAGTAAAAAGTAATAAATAAATAGTAAAACATAAAAAGATAGAATTAATAAATAATAAATAGCAGGAAGGAAAACAATAGTTAATAGGGAAGCTTCTTTTCCATTTTAAAGAATTAAAGTGCAAAAATTTTGAAAAGTTTGGAAACCTCAGTAAAACATTTTTTTTTGATTTTACAGTATAATTATTCTTTTATTTAATATGCTCAGTGTCCTTCAGTCTTCATATACCATTACAGGGAAAGCACCTTTGATTTTAATACTATTGATCCAAATCTTAATTTTAAATGAAGCACAAAAAAATAAACTAAACTCTTGTTTTATAATTTTGAGACACTTTTTGGTCTTATAAAACATGGAAGCTACATGTATGTAACTGAAAATCATATTTGCTGTAAGAAAATCTAATACTGGACATTGTGGAGTTTTCTTGCAAGATGGAATTCATCATGCATAGAAATTAGAAATTCAGTTAGGGCTCTTTATTATTCTTTATTGTTACCCTCTTATGACAGTCTTGACTTATTCTTTCAAAATATGTTTTATAGGGCACATATGCAACAGTTTATAAAGGAAGAAGTAAGCCAACAGAGAATTTGACGGCATTAAAAGAGATTTGTTTGGAACACAAAGAAGGCACACACAGTACAGTTATAAGAGAAGATATATTTATTTAAACTATTTTAAAACCAAAACTGTATAAGAGTAATTTTAATAAATAGAGCAGATAGAAATAATAAGTGACTGGAAGATATTATTAGATTTTTAAAAATTATTTCTAAAACTAACTTTCAGTAGAAAGAAATTAATATTTATAATGTATAGTAAAATACTATGAAGTTATTAAAAGTACTGACATAGATAAATATCTGATAGGCAAATTTTACATATTGGTATATGGGAAACTTGATAACTGTAAATTAGCTGCATATATTAAATATAAGAAATAAATGACAGAACTTTTATCTGTCTGGCAAAACCGAAATTCTGTACCAATTAGACAACTTCCTATTCCACCCCTTTCTGCAGTCCCTGAAAATTACCATTCTTTTTGTCTCTGAAATTTACTAAGCACCCCATTGGAATGGAATTACACAGTATTTTTGGTAACTGACTTATTTCAATTATTTTCCTTATTATAATGTCTTCAGGGTTTATCCATGTTGCAGATTGTGTCATGAGGACTTTCTTTTCAGACATTTACATATGTGCCACAGTTTCTTTATTGATTCATCTACCAAAGAAAAATGGAGTTGCTTCTGTATTTTAACTTCTATAAACAATGCTACTATGAATGTGAGCATACAAATATCTGTTCAAGATTGTGCTTTCACTTTTTCTGGGTCTAGATCTAGAAGTGGAATTGCTGGATCACATAGTAATTCTGTTTTTATCTTTTTGACAAATAACTGTACAGTTTTCCATTTCAATCATATCATTTTACTTTCTGTATAATATTTTAATATTTAAAATTAGATTTCACATACTTTTAAAATATTTGCTAGATTGTGAGATTTTAATGGAAGGACTGTGTTTTAAACTCCTGTGTGTTCATACAACTCCTAGATGATAGTGTCTCTACATTGATCCTCCCTATTTTTCTTCTCTTACAAACACACACATACACACACACACACACACACACACTCACACACCACACCGCATCTGCATAATGTCTCTTCTTCCTGCATTAGACAGTGTTGAATTATTTGTTTCCCTTTATCCCTGTTACCTTATGCCTTAACTCATGCTGCCTTCATCTCCCACAACAATCTCCTTATTTGTTGGTCCTTCCTGTGTTGTCCCTTTCAGTCCACAAGTATTTATAATTTCCATCATTTTAATTTCAGTTGAAATAAAATATCTAATAAATGTAAAATGTTCTCTAAGGCACTTTCTTAGTAATGCCTATATATATATATATATATGTATATATATATATATGTGCATAAGGATAATTTACATGAATATGTATACATTTCTTTGTATATATATTTTTTTAATTCAGGGACTCCATCTCAGGAAACTTGACCAGGTGTTTCTTCAAATAATGAATTCAAGAACTACAACTTTCCAAAATATAAACCACAGCCTCTAATTAGCCATGCACCCAGATATTTTTTTAAATAAAAAGGGGAGAAATTATATGATCCTTTTTAATTTCTTCAAGTATTTGTCACAATAAAAATTCCATACAAATAATAATACATATAATTCTTAAATATTTTGGGACTAATGTAATTAAATTTCTCCCTTCCTTTGTCATATAAATTTTATAATTCAGTAAGGGAAAATTAGTAAAGTATGAAGTAACATTGAACTGTAAATAAAATGAGTGTAGAACTTATGTATTAGAATTCTAGAATTTATCTAGGAAGATTCTTTTCTCCAGAAAGCATTGATTAATACCTTATTTGGTATCATAAAAATCATGAGACATTTTTGTTTTGCTTTCTACAGAATTATTCTCTACTCACAAAACACCTAAATGTTATAAGTAAAATTTTGACTCTGATGCTTACATCAGATGACCCATATGTATTCTGTTCAGTGTTGCTGACATAATTTGTACTTGAAGAATATAAACTGTGACTCCACAGCAAAATTTAATATCCTGAATGTCAGCAGTTTATTTGAAGTTTCTTCTCACAGCCACATGCAGATCATTCCAAAACTCTCAGTAAAATTGGTCTGAATATTTTGACTTGTGGAATGCATTATATTTGCAGTAACATAGAATAACCACTTGACTTTATTCTCCATTAAAATTTTTAAGTCACCAAAATATCAAATTAAGTACATTGTCTATTTTAATTTAAAAAATTCACATTGCTTACAACATAGCACACGTACTTCTATTCTTCTTAAACTAGGGAAATAATAGCAAAACATTTCTGATACCAGAAATATTTTTAAATATTTGTATATACTGATATTCTTATTGTTAGTATAAAACCTTATATTCTCAGCTAGACATTCTTAGGAAGAATAGCCATGTATACTGACCATTTTTGGTCTCTCCAAAGTAGTATAATTCATATTTTCCTGTATTTTATATACACATACCATTGACTATGGTAATATTCAGTATAGAAGCCTGAAGACTTGTAAGCAGATAGTCCATGAACTTAGCTCCGAGCTTGTCAGTGCCTAGGGTCCTCTATATATGTGCCAGAATAGCAAAGTGTTGAGGACTGGAAGAGTCTGGAAAATGTCTATATTTGCAGTATCCCCCAGACCCACTTAGAGCACTCAGGGGAGAATATTTCTCTATTTGTAATAGTACTTTTGTCAGTGAAAGGCAGTGAAAGGTAGAACCTCTGATTTCTCAACCATAGATAATCACATTAAAATAATCCCTACCTCCACTATTCCTGGTTATGTTAATTTCATAACTACAATTAGCATACTTTATTAACTATTGGCTTGATGGTCTTGATTTATGAAGTTGTACAAAGTTATACAAATTTAAATTGAGCTTAGTACCTTCTAGTAGCCATTACTATAAAAATTTATTGAATGGTTTGTCTCTGTGTTTATCTTGAACCACACTGATATATTTTGGGGTCCCTTTTCTGTGTTTTTATTCATATGATGAGAAAATGATGTTTTTATGCACCTGCCTTCATTTCAGTACTGTGAAAATTTATGTAGTTATTAAACTCTCCATATTATGGAGGTCACTTGGTTTTGAGACAGAATGATGACAAATTCAACAGCTTTAATATTTTTCTTGAACATTGAACATTTGAATTGAAGTTATTTAAGGTCTCTTCCTAAGACAATGACAAGATAAGCCTCTTTAGACTAAAATAGTTTTGAGTCTATTTGAACTCAACAAGAGTATCTGTTTTAGGGCACTTAAATTGAGCAAACAAAAACAGGAAATAGTTTTAGCTGAAAATTTTCTATCAGCTAAGACAAAAATTGCCACATTTCTATTGTTATATCTAGGTTAGACTGTGAAGGATTTTGAGTTGTTAACAAAATTTCTACAGGTAAGTCACATCTTACTTTGTAATTCTTAAATGTCATTAAGCCTCCGTTTCTTCATATGTAGAATGATAATGATTATTTATGATAGTATCCAGAATATTTCAGGAACATGCTTCAGTTAAACATATATATGTTTTTGTGTGTGTGTGTGTGTGTATATATATATATATATATATATATATATATAAGACATAATACAACATATGTTATATTTATTACATAGTTTCTCTTAATGATCTGGATCTCTCCTTGTGAGTAAGAATAGCTGCTGATATTTATCAACTAAGTCAAGTCCATGTTCTCCAAATTTTTGATCTCTTATGTTCTCTTTTTCCTTATAGTTAACTGCCTTTCAAGTCGCCACAGCTCCAAATACCACTCACATTTTCTCCAAAGCAGGAAGAAGTGGGAGGAAAAGGGTGGTACCAGTCACATTTACCTTACCCCTGATGGCTGGGGAGATAGCTCAGCTGGTAGAGTGCTTGCCTCGCAAGCACAAGGCCCTGAGTTTGATCTCCAGTACCACAAAAATAAATAAATAAATAAATAAGAAACCCCTGAAAGGCTTCTTCCCAAGTCTCATTGGTCAGCACATTAATTGTAAGACAGGCTGGTAATTGGGAGTAGGATTGTTGTAATTAGTCTAAACTTAGAAACAGTCCTGATTTATGATCCATCTATCAGTTAACAAGGAAAAGGGAAAATGGGTATTGATAGGTTACTAAGAATATCTGCCGTAAGGACACTGAGTTTATTGCCCCCAGTCCTTGGTGATTCATAAAGAAAAGTAAAAGCAATAGTTGAATATTTTAATTTTTCAGCACTTCAGAAAATGCAGGAATCTAAAGTTTTATTTAAGGTCCAGACTTCTCTTGAAAATGTGGAATTGAGGTATAATTATTACTGTATAATTTCAACTGCAATTCAAATTCAAGTGTATCTGGAGTACCCCAAATCAGTACTTAAAATAGTACTCATATTAAACAACCAAGATTTTTTTAAAAAAATGCTCTAAATATTGATTTGTCCCTTTCTAATTTTTATAGTACTGAGAGTAAAATTTAATGAAACAGTTCTTTGCTTTTTTACAGTTTGAATCTAAGAAAATAATTTCAGCAGAAGATAGAGAAGGGTAGAAAAAGGAATTTCTCTAAGATAGGAAGCACAGGCGAGGTATAAAAGTCCTTCAAAGTGTAGAGACCTGACCACTACTCCTTATATATACTTGGGTTAGCTCTGTAGATGTCCCATTAAGGTTCAACCTCCCCTTATGAGAGATTTTTTTTTAGCTTGGATCAGGAGATCCATGGAAAAGGAAGGGATTTTCAGATTTCCCCTAATCACAGTACACCTTGCATTCTCAGCAGATGTGGCATCATAAAGAAGGGTGTCAAAATAGGTACTTTGGGGCAAAATTATCATAGACATTTCAATGGTTTGAGAGCCTCCAAAAGACTATAATATATACACATATATAAACAAAATATATAATATTAAAATGTTCACATTCCACTGTTAAGTGAGGATCAGTAGATAGAAGTCTAAAAAATTCCTTGGGGGGAAGGTAATAATGAAATATGGTTTGACAAAAACTATGCACAGCCACCTCTCTTGCTTACTCAGCAAACTCTTTTGTTGGTAGTGGTAGTAGGAGTGGTGATATTGATGATAAAAAAGTGATAGAAATGAAATTCTACCTTTTTGGATTAAGAGGCTTGACTATGGGATTTATGTTTGTTGCATTGGGTTTTTAAGGCAGTACACAAAAAATAATCAGAAAAGCAATTATTTCCTATGAAGAAAACTTAAAATTACTGTTTTGTTCTCAAACATGTAGTCTGCATGACCAAAGAAACTGCATCATAAAGCAGGAAGCAAAAAGGCAATTAATAAAATGAAGTTTCAATTTATACATTAAAATGAAGTGGATGGTGCCTATATGCCAAAACTATGTTTGAGTGTTGACCCTATATTTTCTCCTAGTACTTCCAATGTTTCTGGTCTAATTACTAGGTCTTTAATACACTTTAAATTGACTTTTAGGAAGAGTAAGAGATAGGGATCTAGTTTCATTCTTCTACACATAAATACACAGTTTGCCCAGCACCATTTGTTTAAAATGCTATCTTTTCTCCAACATATGCTTTGGCAAATTTGTTAAGGACCAGATGACTATATGTTTATTTGTCTTTGTGTTTTCTATTACATTCCATCAATATTCATTTCTGTTTTTATACCCATAACATACTGTTTTTGTTATTAAGCTCTAGAGTAAAATTTGAATCATTTACTGTGAGGACCCACATCACTTTTATTTCTCAGTATCATTTTGACAATTTTGGGTCTTTTATTATTACATATGAATTTTAGGTCTGTTTTTGCTCCTCAAACTGAAGAAATAAAACCAAGAATTGATCAATGGAATCACCTCAAATTGAATATCTGTACAGTGAAAAAATAAGAGCATGCATGACAATATATAATGATGGGGAATGGTGGGGGAAGAGAAGAATGAAGGAACTTTGGATGGTATAGAGGAAAAAGGGGTGGGAGGGCGTGGGGACAGAAAAACAGTGGAATGAAACAGAAAGTATTACCCTATATATATGTATGAATACATAAATGGTGTGAATATACATTTTGCACAACCAGAGGAAAAAAAAGTTGTAGCCTATTTGTATACAATAAATCAAAATGTGACTGTAAAAATAAAAAATATTTTAATTTAAAAAAATAAGAGAACTCCTGTTTCAACCAGAGGATATCTGTTTCTTGGTAAGGCAGTTTTTCCTGCTTATTGATCCCCTGCTGTTTACCCCATTTGTCTGCTGTTATCACCTACAGTCTGCCAGCATATAGACGCATTTTTTTGAGTGCAGATTGTTCACTGTCAGGCACCTATCATCGGCCATTTGCCTGCCTCTCGCCTGTCCATCGCCTGCCTTACACTTATCCATCACCCAATGCATGAGATTCACCCCCCTATCCTCTGACAACAGACAACAAAATGATTGCCGACCACCAGTGGAGCACCAGCTGTCTGCTGTTGCCTGGAAGTTCACTGTTAGAATGCCCCCAAGTTTGATTACATGTGACTGCCGCCATTTTGAGAAAACAGCCAGGCCCCATAGGACCCCTGGCTGGACTGACTGAACCCCATCTCCAGGATCCCTCAGCCCAACTGATCACTCCCTTCCTCTTGGGCCCTCACATTGACTGACTGCTAGCTGCCACCAGGACCCCCAGACCAACTGACTGCGCCCTATCACTGGGACCCCAGACTGACTGATTGCAATCGGCCTCTAGGATCCCACAACCACACCAAATACACCCGACTTCCAGGACCCCTGCCTGACCAACCACAACCTGCCTCCTGGACCTACTGCTGACCACAGACACACCCTGAGCTGCAGCTCCCCATTTGCCAATACTTTTTGAAGCCAGAACCACCATCTTGGATAATCCTGGAAACTGTAGCTCTGATCTTTAGGTGGGGCAAAACCCATCCTGAGATGCCTGCTGGAGGCTTGAAGCTCATTGTCAGGTACCTCTCATGCATCAGGCTACTGTACTCTAGGAGGTTTCATTCCTATATAACTGTTATACTGTAGATTTTTTTTCTCCTTTTTGAAAACATTTGTTTTTATTTCTTTACTTTTCTTGTTCTCTTTTCCTTTTGTTTAACTATTCCCTCAGAGTCTTCTTCTCCTTTTTTGCATGCTAACATCCAATTTCTTTTGATTACACTCTCACCTTTTCTATTATCTACAATTTCTGTATATTCTTTTCTTATCACATTAAAAACCACATTCTATATCCCTCTGCATCCTCTTTGTCCTCCATTTCAAACTACAGACCTTATTGCAAACCTGTTTGTTTTACTGAAGATAATACTTGAACTCATTCTGATTATTATGACAATTTTGTTTTTGTCCTCATAGGGGCTATTTGGTCTAGGATTTCATAGTGTCTGAATTGGGCACTGCTAATATTGATCTCCCCTTAAAGAAAGGGTATTGGAAACCTATAGGGCCACTATAAGCCTATAGGGGGAAATCTGCAATATCAAAGATCTGCACAGCTAGAGGGGAAGATACATGAACAACATGAAAAACAAGGGAAGAAAATGATCCAAACAAATCTAGATTCTATATTAATAGAATCCAATGACAGTATGTTAGAAGAAATGTCAGAAAAGTACTTCAGATTGTACATGATTAAGATGATTCGTGAAGCAAAGGATGAGATAAGAGAGCAAACAGGCAATGAGTGATAATACCAATAAGCTGAAAGAGCACCTGCAGGAAGCAAAAGATCATTTCAAGAAAGAGATAGAGATTCTTAAAAAAATAAAATGAAAATCCTTGAATTGAAGGAAACAATAAACCAAATAAAAAGCTCAATAGAAAGCATCACCAAAAGACTAGACCATGTGGAAGACAGAACAGCAGAAAATGAAGACAAAATATTTAATCTTGAAAATAATGTGGCCCAAACAGAGAAGATGGTAAAAAATCATGAACAGAATCTCCAAGAACTATGGGACATCATGAAAACACCAAATTTAAGAATTATTGGGATTCAGGAAGACACAGAGATAAAAACCAAAGGAATCAACAACCTATTCAATGAAATAATATCAGAAAATTTCCCAAACCAGAATAATGAAATGGAAAATCAAATACAAGAGACTTACAGAACACCAAATGCAAAAAATCACAACAGATTTACATCAAGTCAAATTATAATGAAAATGCCTAACATTCAAAATAAAGATAGGATTTTGAAGGCCCAAAAAGAAAAGCATCAGATCACATATAGGGGGAGACCAGAACGGATAGCAGCCAAATCACATCCCAGACTCTAAAAGCTAGAAGGGCTGGAACAATGTATTTCAAGCTCTGAAAGGACATGGTTGCCAACCAAGAATCCTATACACAGCAAAACTAACCTTCAGATTTGAAGATGAAATAAAATCCTTCTGTGATAAACAAAAGTTAAAAGAATTTACAAATAGAAAGAATGCACTACAGAATGTTCTCAACAAAATATTCCATGAGGAGGAAATGAAAAACAACAATGGAGGACAGCAAAGGGAGGAATTACCTCAAAGAAAAACCACTCAAGAGAGAAACTAAGCCACCTTAAAAACTAAAAATAAGCCAAATGACTAGGAATACAAATCATATCTCAATAATAACCCTGAACATCAATAGCCTGAACTCATCAATCAAAAGACATAGACTGGCAGAATTGATTAACAAGAAAGACCCAACAATATGCTGCCTACAAGAGACTCGTCACATAGAAAAAGAAATCCACACACTGAAGGTGAAAGGATGGGGAAAAACCTACCATGCACATTGACTCAGTAAAAAAGTGAGGGTTTCCATCCTTATTTCAGATAAAGTGGACTTCAAGGCAAAGTTAGCCAGACGGGATAAAGAAGGACATTTCATACTGCTTAAGGGAATCATAAATCAGGAAGACATAACAATAGTAAATATTTATGCCCCAAACAATGGTGCATCCCTGTACATCAAACAAATCCTTCTCAATTTCAGGAAGCATGCAGACAACAACACAATAATTCTGGGTGACTTTAATGCACCGCTGTCACCACTGGATAGATCTTCCAAACAAAAACCAACAAAACAAACCATAGAACTCAATAACACAATCAATAACCTAGATTTAATAGATACACAGAATATTTCACCCATCAACGACAGATTTGCTTTCTTCTCAGCATCACATGTAACCTTCTCAAAAATAGACCATATGTTTAGCCACGAAACAACACTTAGGAGAGGAAAAAAAACAGAGACACTGCCTTGTGTTCTATCAGATTATAATGAACTGAGAGTTAAAATCAATGACAAAATAAAAAACAGGAATTACTCCAATACCTGGAGACTAAATAATATGCTATTGAATGAAACATGGATCACAGAGAACATCAGGGAGGAAATAAAAAAAAAATTCTTAGAGGTCAATGAGAATGACAATACAACATATCAAAATTTCTTGGACACTATGAAAGCGGTACTAAGAGGAAAATTCATTGCATGGAGTGCATTCCAGAAAACAAAGAAAAGTCTACAACTAAATGACCTAACATTACGGCTCAAAGTCCTAGAAAAAAAAAAGCAGAAAAAAAGCAAAAGTAGTAGAAGACAGGAAATAATTAAAATCAGAGTTGAAATCAATGAAATTGAAACAAAAGAAACAATTCAAAGAATTGACAAAACTAAAAGTTCGTTCTTTGAGCAAGTAAGCAAAATAGACAAACCCTTGCCACACTAACAAAGAGCAGGAGAGAGAAGACTCAAATTACTAAAATTCGTGATGAAAAAGGAAATATCACAACAGACACAACTGAGATACAGAACATAATGAGAATTTACTTTGGAAGTCTGTATTCCAACAAAATAGAAACTACCAAAAACATTGACAAATTTCTAGAGACATATACTCCTCCCAAACTGAACCAGGGGGACATACACAATTTAAACAGATCAATATTAAGCAATGAAATAGAAGAAGGCATTAAAAATCTACCATCCAAGCAAAGCCCAGGACCAGATGGATTCTCAGCCAAGTTCTACAAGACCTTCAAAGAAGAACTCATTCCAATACTTCTCAAGTGTTCCAGGATATAGAAAAGGAGGGTACCATACCAAATTCTTTCTATGAAGATAATATCACCCTCATACCCAAACCAGGAAAAGACACATCAAGGAAAGAAAATTTTAGACCAATATCCTTGATGAATATAAATGCAAAGATCCTTAACAAAATATTGGCAAACAATATCCAAAAATATATTAGGAAAATTATGCACCATGATCCAGTGGGGTTCATCCTTGGAATTCAAGGATGGTTTAACATCCGTAAATCAATAAACATAATCCATCATGTCAATATATTTAAGGATAAGAATCATATGGTTATTTCAATTGACACAGAAAAAGCGTTTGACAAAATGCAACACCCCTTCATGCTCAAAACACTAGAAATAATAGGGATAGTAGGAACACACCTGAATATTGTAAAGGCTATTTATGCTAAGTCCATGGCCAACATTATTCTTAATGGAGAATAACTGAAACCGTTCCCTTTAAAAACAGGAACAAGACAGGGATGTCCTCTTTCACCACTTGTGTTTAACATTATCCTCAAAACTCTAGCCAGAGCAATTAGGCAGACCAAAGAAATTAAACAAATATGAATAGAAAAGGAGGAACTTAAGCTATCACTATTTGCGGATGACATGATTCTATATTTAGAGGATCCAAAAACCTCCTCCAGAAAACTTCTAGACCTCATCAGTGAATTCAGCAAAATAGCAGGATACAATATCAATATGCATAAATCTAAAGAACTTTTATACATAAGTGATGAATCAGTTGAAAGGGAAATGAGGAAAACAACTCCATTTGCAAAAGCCCAAAAAAAAAATAAAATACTTGGGAATCAATCTAACCAAAGAGGTAAAAGATCCCTACAATGAAAATTTCAACGCATTGAAGAAAGAAATTGAGGAAGACCTTAGAAGATGGAAAGATCTCCCATGTTCTTGAATAGGTATAATTAATATTGTCAAAATGGTTATACTACCACAAGTGTTATACAGATTCAAAGCAATTCCAATTAAAATCCCAATGATGTACCTTACAGAAAAAGAGGAAGCAATCATGAAATTCATCTGGAAGAATAAGAAACTAAGAACAGCTACAGCAATCCTTAGCAGGAAGAATGAAACAGGGGGTATTGCAATACCAGTACTTCAACTATACTACAAAGCAATAGTAACAAAAATGGCATGGTATTGGTAACAAAATAGACAGGTAGATCAATGATACAGAATAGAGGACACAGACACAAACCCAAATAGATACAATTTTCTCATACTAGACAAAGGTGCCAAAAATATGCAAAGTAAAATGATAGTTTCTTCAACAAATGGTGCTAGGAAAATTGGAAATCCTTATGCAACAGAATGAAACTAAACCCCTATCTCTTACCCTGTACAAAAATCAACTAAAAATGGATCAAGGACCTCGGAATCAGACCAGAGACCCTGGCATCTTATAGAAGAAAAAGTAGGTCCAAATCTTCAACTTGTTGGCTTAGGATAAGACTTCCTTAACAGGACTCCCATAGCACAAGAAATAAAAGCAAGAATCAACAACTGGGATAGATTCAAACTAAATAGCTTTGTCTCAACAAAGGAAACTATCAGCAAAGTGAAGAGAGAAACGACAGAGTGGGAGAATATCTTTGCCACTCATACTTGAGATAGAGCACTAATTTCCAGAATATATAAAGAACTCATAAAACTCTACACCAAGAATTCACATAACTCAATCAACAAATGGGCTAAGGATATGAAGAGACACTTCACAGAAGAAGACCTACAAGCAATAAACAAACATATAAAAATGTTCACAATCTTTAGTAATAAGAGAAACGCAAATCAAAACTACACTAAGATTCCATCTCAATCCAATTAGTATTACCCTATTAGTATTAGAATACTAACCCTCTTAGTATTAGAATAGTGATTATCAAGAATACGAGCAACAATAGGTGTTGGAGAGGATGTGGGGAAAAAGGTACACTCATATATTGCTGGTGGGGCTGCAAATTAGTGCAGCCACTCTGGAAAGCAGTGTGGAAATTTTTTAGAAAACTTGAAATGGACTCACCATTTGACCCAATTATCCCACTCCTTGGCCTGTACCCAACGGACTTAAAATAGGCATACTACAGAGATACAACCACATAAATGTTCATAGCTGCTCAATTCACAATAACCAGACTGTGGAACCAACCTAGATGTCCTTCAATTGATGAATGGATAAAGAAACTTGGTATATATATACAATGGAAAATTACTCAGCTATAAAAAATAATAAAATTATGTCATTTGCAGGTAAATGGATGAAACTGGAGAATATCATGCTAAGTGAGATAAGCCAATCTCAAAAATCCAAAAGATGTATGATCTCACTGATAAGTGGATGATGACACATAATGGGGTGTGGGAGGTGGACAAGAATGGAGGAAGGAGGGCCTGTATAGTGGAAAAAGAGGGGTGGGAGGGGTGGGGTGAAGGAAAAAATAATGGAATGAATCAAACCACATTACCCTATGTGAATGTATGATTACACAAATGGTATGCTGTTACTCCATGTACAAACAGAAACAACATGTATCCCATTTTTTTACAATAAAAATAAATTAAATAAAAAATAAGAGCTTGAAGAGAGAACCTGCAGAGTGGGAGAAAACACTTGCCAGTTACCCTTTTGACTGGTGTTTATATTCATGATATATAAAGAATCAAAAAACTTATCAGACCCCCCCAAAATTCTAATAACCAACAAATAATTGGGCAAAGAATCTGAAGAAATACATTTAAAACAAGAAATAAAAATGGCCACAAATATATGAACAAATATTTAACATTCTTAGCAATCAGGAAAATGCAAATCAAATCTACACTAAGGTTTTATCTCACTACAATTTTTATGGCAATGATCAAGAATACAAGTAACAAGAACCACTGGCAAAGTTGTGGAGAGAAAGGTATACTCATGCATGGTTGGTGAGACTCTAAAGCATACAATCACTTTCAAAAGTACAATGGACATTCCTCAAAAGATGAGGAATAAAACCACTCTATAACCCTGCTCTACCCCTCTTAGTACTTATCTGAAACATCTAAAATCAATATTCTACAGTGATATATACTTAGCAACATGTATATCATTGCCAATCACAAAAGCCAAGTAATGGTACCAGCCTAGTTGACCCTCAACAATCAAATGGAGAAAGAAATATGGTATATATACACAATGGAGATTTATTTGGCCATGAAGAATATAAATTATGAAATTTTATCATTTCCTGGTAAAGAGATGAAGGTAGAGACTACCATGGTAAGTAAAATAAGCCAGGGTCAGAAAGTCAGGGGTCAAAGACATTCTTTCATAATGCAGGAACAATACAGAGAAAATAAATTTTAAAAGGGTAATCTCATGGAAATAGAAGGGAGAACAGTAGAGTACCCAAAGGAAATTGAGTAAGAGAAAGGATGGATGGGAAATGGGAGTAGCTATGAAATTAAATTGAGCAATTTGTGATATGCATATGTATAAATGTATAACAGAGATCCAAGAGGGTGACTGCATCTCCCGTGGCTCCTGAACCCAGGATTCAAGAAGGGAAGGCATTGAGAGACTCAGACTAACATAGAACCATGGGGTGAGTCTCTCCCACCAGGTGAAACTCAGCCCATGTGGTAGGCCCAAACAGGGGCAGCTTCTCAGAGCAGAGCAGGGCAGCTAGAGTCTTCCACAAGCAGCCCTGCTCCCTCCGGCAGCAGGCTCGAGCTTTTTCGCACATAGCCAACCCCCAAGCCCCAGACCCAGCGGCGGGTCCTGGCCCTCAGGCAGCTTCTGGGACCAGGATAGGGCAACCAGAAAATTCCCCAAGCAGCCCTGCTCCCTCCGGCAGCAGACATGATCTACAGCCAGCTCCTCAAGCAGACCCAACCAGTAGGAGCTTTTCCACTCAAAGTCAGCCCCCAGCCTTGGAACCAGTTGCAGGCTAGGGGCACCTTTCTTCGAAAGCACTGAATTATCAAGTTCCTCCAAGAATTCAGGCTACTGAAGGCTGGGAGATGATATACTGGAAATCTACAGGGAAACTATAAGCCAAGAGGAAATCTGCAATATCTCAGAGTCCCACTGATATCTGACCAATATGAGAAAACAAGGGAAGAAAATGCCACAAACAAACCTAGATACTATATCAATAAAACCCAAGGACAGCACAGCAGAAGAAAGGTCAGAAAGGAAGTCAGAATGTACATATTTAAAACAATCAGAGAAGCAAATGAGATGAAAGAGCAAAAGCAGGCATTGAAGGAGGAGATGAAAGAGCAAATGCAGGCAATAAATGATTGCACCAATCAACAGTTAAAAGAGCAAATATGGGAAGCAAGAGATTATTTCAATTAAGAGCTAGAGATACTGAAAAAAAAAAGAAATCCTTGAAATAAAGAAAACAATAAACCAAATTGAGAACTCCATAGAAAACATAACCCATAGGATAGAACACCTGGAAGACAGAATCTCAGACATTGAAGACAAAATATTTAATCTTGATATCAAAGTTGACCAAACAGAGAAGATGGTAAGAAATCATGAACAGAATCTACAAGAATTATGGAATATCATGAAAATTTAAGAATTATTGGGATTGAGGAAGGCTTAGAGAAACAAACCAAAAGAATGAACAATCTATTCAATGAAATAATATCAGAAAAATTCCCAGATCTGAAGAATGAAATGGAAAACCAGGTAAAAGAGTCTTATAGGACTCCAAATACACAAAATTACAACAGACCCACACCAAGGCACATTATTATGAAAATACCTAACATACAAAATAAAGACACACTTTTAAAGGCCACGAGAGAAAAGAATAAAATTACATTCAGGGGGAAACCAAGAAGAACATCAACAGATTTTTCAATCCAGACCCTGAAAGCTAGAAGGGCCGGGAACAACATTTACAAAGCCCTGAAAGAAAACGGATGCCAATCATGAATCTTATACCCAGCAAAACTTACTTTCAGATTTGATGATGAAATAAAATCCTTCCATGATAATCAAAAGCTAAAAGAATTCACAAAAAGAAAGCTGGCATTACAGAATATTCTCAGGAATATATTCCATGAGGAAGTGATGAAAAACAGCAATGCAAATCATCAACGGGAGGAACAAGCCTAAAGGAATAGCCAAATAAAGGAGAAAGCAAATCATGTCATAAAGCAAAAATGAGTCAAATGACTGAGAATACAAATCCTATCACAATTATAACCCTGAATGTTAATGACCTGAACTCATCAATCAAAAGACATAGACTGGCAAATAGGATTAAAAAGAAAAATCCACCAATATGCTGCCTGCATCAGACTCGTCTCATAGAAAGAGATGCCCATAGACTAAAGAAAAGTGAAAAGATGGGAAAAAATACACAATGCACATGGACACAGCAAAAAAGCTGGAGTATCCAACCTCATTTCAGATAATGTGGACTTCAAGCCAAAACTAGTCAGAAGGGATAAAGAAGGTCATTACATACTGCTTAAAGGAAGCAAAAATCAGCAAGATATAACAGTCATAAACATTTATGCCCCAAACATTGGCTCATCCATGTATGTCAAAAAATCCTTCTCAATTCCAGAAATCAAATACACGAGAACACAATAATAATAGGCAATTTTAGCACACCTCTCTCGCCACTGGATACATCTTCCAAACAAAAATTGAATAAAGAAACCATAGATCTCAATAAAACAATCAACAATTTAGAATTAACATACATATATAGAATATACAATCCAACAAAGAACAAAAACACTTTCTTCTCAGCAGCACATGGATCCTTCTCTAAAATAGACCATATTTTATGCCACAAAGCTTCTGTTAGCAAATACAAGAAGATACAGATACTACCTTGTATTCTATCAGATCACAATGGATTGAAATTAGAAATAAATGACAGAATGAAAAAGAGAAACTTCTCCAATACCTGGAGATTAAATAATATGCTATTATATGATGAATGGATAACAGAAGACATCAGGAGGGAAATTAAAAAATTTTTTAGAAATAAAAAAGAATAAAGACACATCATATCAAAATCTCTGGGATACTACGATAGCAGTACATAGAGGAAGATTTATTTCATGGGGCGCACTCAATAAAAGAGGTAAAAATCCACAAATAAATGACATAACACTACAGCTCAAAGCCCTAGAAAAAGAAGAGGAGACCAACACCAAAAGTAGTAGAAGACAGGAAATAGTTAAAATCAGAGATGAAATCAACAGAATTGAAACAAAAGAAACAATCAGGAAAAATTAACAAAATAAATACTTGGTTCTTTGAAAAAAAAACAAAATTGATAAACCCTTATCCACACTAACAAAGAGAAAGAGGGAGAAAACTCAAATTACTAAAATTCGGAATGAACAAGAAAATATCACAAGAGACATCAGTGAAATATAAAACAGTTAGAAGCTATTTTGAAAATGTGTATTCCAAAAGTCAGATAACCTCGAAGACATCAGCAAGTTTCTAGAGACATATGAATTACCTAAACTGAACAAGGAGGACATACACAACTTAAATAAATCAATTTCAAGCAAAGAAATAGAAGAGGTCATCAAAAGCCTACCAACAAAGAAAAGTCCGGGACCAGATGGGTTCTCAGCCGAGTTCTACAAAACCTTTAAAGAAGAGCTCATTCCAATACTCCTCAAAGTATTCCATGAAATAGAAGAGGAGGGAACCCTCCCAAACTCATTCTATGAAGCCAATATCACCCTGATACCTAAACCATACAGAGACACATCAAGGAAAGAAAATTTCAGACCAATATCCTTAATGAACATTGACACAAAAATTCTCAACAAAATTTTAGCAAATTGCATATAAAAATATATTTAAAAGATAGTGCACCACGATCAAGTGAGTTTTATCCCAGGGATGCAATATTGGTTCAACATCCGGAAATCAATAAATGTCATTCACCATATCAACAGACTTAAAGTTAAGAATCACATGATTATTTCAATAGATGCAGAAAAAACATTTGATAAAATGCAGCATCCCTTCATGCTCAAAACACTAGAAAAAATAGGGATAGTGGGAACATTCCTTAACATTCTAAAGGCCATCTATATTAAGCCCATGGCCATTAACATTCTAAATGGTGAAAAACTGAAAGCATTTCCCATAAAAACTGGAACAAGGCAGGGATGCCCTCTTTCACCACTTCTTTTCAACATCATCCTTGAAACTCTACCCAGAGCAATTAGACAAACCAAAGAAATTAAAGGATACGAATTGGGAAAAAAGAACTCAAACTATCCTTGTTCATGGATGACATGATTATATATTTAGAGGAAACAGGAAATTCCACCAGAAAACTTTTAGAACTTATAAGTGAATTCAGTAAAGTAGCAGGTTACAAGATCAATGTGCATAAATCCAATGCATTTTTATACATAAGTGATGAATCTTCAGAAAGAGAAGTTAGGATATCTACCTCATTCACAATAGTCTCGAAAAAAATAAAATACTTTGGAATCAATCTCACAAAAGAGGTGAAAGACCTCTACAATGAGAACTACAGAACACTAAAGAAAGAAATTAAAGAAAACCTTAGAATAAGGAAATATCTCCCATTTTCTTCGATCAGCAGAATTAATATTGTCAAAATGGCCATACTACCAAAAGTGCTATAGGGATTCAATGCAAATCCAATTAAAATCCCAATGACGTACCTTACAAAAATAGAGCAAGCAATTATGAAATTCATCTGGAAGAATAAGAAACTCAGAATAGCTAAGGCAATCAGCAGAAAGAGCGAAGCAGGGGGTATTGCAATACCAGATTTTCGGGTCTGGGGAGATAGCTCATCAGGTAGAGTGCTTGCCTCCTAAGCACAAGGCCCTGAGTTTGATTCCCAGTACTGCAAAAAATAAATAAATAAATAAATACCAGATTTTCAACTCTACTACAAAGCAATAGTAACAAAAATGGCATGGTATTGGTACCAAAATAGACAGGTAGATCAATGGTACAGAATAGAGGACATGGACACAAACCCAAATAAATACAATTTTCTCATACTAGACAAAGGTGCCAAAAATATGCAATGGAGGAAAGATAACCTCTTCCACAAATGGTGCTGGCAAAATTGGAAATCCTTATGCAACAGAATGAAACTAAACCCATATCTCTCACCATGAACAAAACTCAATTCAAACTGGATCAAGGACCTCGGAATCAGACCAGAGATCCTGCATCTTATAGAAGAAAAAGTAGGTCCAAATCTTCAACATGTCAGCTTAGGATCAGACTTCCTTAACAGGACTCCCATAGCACAAGAAATAAAAGCAAGAATCATCAACTGAGATATATTCAGACTAAAAAGCTTTCTCTCAGCAAAGGAAACTATCAGTAATGTGAATAGAAAGCCTACAGAGAGGGAGAAAATCTTTGCCACTCATATTTGAGGTAGAGCGCTAATTCCAGAATATATAAAGAACTCAAAAAACTCTACACGAAGAATACAAATAATCCAATCAACAAATGGGCTAAGGAAATGAACAGACACTTCACAGAAGAAGATGTACAAGCAATCAACAGATATATGAAAAAATGTTCAACATCTCTAGTAATAAGAGAAATGCAAATCAAAACTACCCTAAGATTCCATCTCACCCCAATTAGAATGGCAATTATCAAGAACACACACAACATTAAGTGTTGGCGAGGATGTGGGGAAAAAGGTACACTCATACATTGCTGGTGGGGCTGCAAATTAGTTCAGCCACTCTGGAAAGCAGTATGGAGATTCCTCAGAAAGCTTGGAATGGAACCTCCATTTGACCCAGCTATCCCACTCCTTGGCCTATACCCAAAGGACTTAAAATCAGCATACTACAGAGATACAGCCACATCAATGTTCATTGCTGTTCATTTCACAATAGCCAGATTGTGGAACCAACCTAAATGTCCTTCAATTGATGAATGGATAAAGAAACTGTGGCATATATATATAATGGAATATTACTCTGCCATAAATAATGATAAAATTATGGCATTTGCAGGCAAATGGATGAAATTGGTGAATATCATGCTAAGTGAGATAAGCCAAACTCAAAAAATCAAAGGACAAATGATCTCACTGATAAGCGGATGATGACATATAATGGGATTGGGAGGTGTTAGCTTTAGGGTTAGGGTTAGGTTTTGTGTTAGGGTTAAGGAGGGTGGCAAGAATGGAGGAAGGAAGGACTGTATAGAGGGAAAAGAGGGGTGGGAGGAGTTAGGGGGAAGAAAAAGTCACAGAATGAATCAAACAATATTACCCTATGTAAATTTATGATTACACAAATGTTATGCCTTTACTCCATGTACAGAGAAATAGCACGTATCCTATTTGTTTACAATTATAAAAGAGAAAAAATAAGTATTACAATAAATTCCAATTTTGTGTATGATTATAAGAGAACAATTTAAAACAATATGTAAATAGAAGAAAGCCTAGTAGAATAAAGGTATGAAAGTGGGACAGGGAGGAGAAGAGAAAAACCAAAAGTACTGAGGATTGTAATGGAGCAAATTATCTTATATGCATTCATGAATATATCAGTATGAAACCCATTATGAAGTTTGACTACAATGCATGAATAAAACATTTTTTCAAAAACCTATGGAATGATATCAACAAAATTCCACAATTCAAGAAGCATAAGCAATTTACTGCAAAGGGGCACAGGGCAATTTTTCGTATTATGGAACTGTTATATATCTTGGTTATGGGGATGGTTACACAACTGTCAATCATTTTCAAGACTCAGAACTTCACACTAAAAGATTAAATTTTACTTTAAATATTAGCTTACTAAAAATAATTTAGAAAGCATGCATCATGTTATGTGAAGAATACAATTCTACTCTGTGATTCCAATTTGGCATCTTAAAAATAATAAACTGCTGGCACAGTAATTTCTGTGCATGCCTGTAATTCCAGCACCTTTTGCACCCAAGGTAGGAGAATTTTAAATTCAAGGCTGGCCTCAGCAATTTAGCAAGATTCTTTCTCAAAGACAAACAAAAAATAATTAAAAAGGTCTGGGGATGTTGTTCAGTGATTAAGTACCCCTAGGTTCAATTTCTGGTATAATAATAATAATAATAATAATAATAATAGTAATAATAATAATAAGAAGAAGAAGAATGCCAATATATCTATGCATGCATGTGCATTTCCACATTCTTAAAACAACTGTATGCCAAGTACAGACCAAAAATGCAAGTATGAACCAGATATTAGCAGTGGTTACCTCTACAGAATGGAATTGAGGAATTTTGGTAAGGAAAAGTGTTTTGATTTTGTCTAGCTATGGGGCATTTAAAGACACATATATTTATATATTTAAAACCATTTCAAAAAAGCATGTGTGGAAGATATTTTCATAAGTAGTAGGGTCCTGAGGATGTCTTTGCCATCTGGTTCACAGGAGCCAGGAGAAGAAGGCAAAAGAAATCAAGTAATTGAGAAGTATCAAGAGGCAGAGCAAAGAACAAATTATCTCACTTATAAGTGGATGATGACATATAATGGGGGTTGGGAGGGGTTAGTGTTAGGGTTAGGATTAGGTTTAGGGTTAGGGTTAAGGAGGGTGGCAAGAATGGAGGAAGGAAGGACTGCATAGAGGGAAAAGAGGGGTTGGAAGAGTGGAGGGGAAGGGAAAAAATAACAGAATGAATCAAACAACATTACCCTATGTAAATTTATGATTACACAAATGGTATGCCTTTACTCTATGTACAAACAGAGAAACAACATGTATCCCATTTGTTTACAATAAAAAAAGGGAAAAAAAGGAGGGCAGAGATTAAATGCTCGCAAACAAATTTGACAAATGCTCTGAAACAAGGGATCTTCAAATTAACCTTTTCTTTCAGCTTTTAGTCAATGCATCATTATAAATGCAGAGTTACAAACCAACCTTTGAAACATGTACAATCTACCATGGTGGATTTTGCCACACAGAAGCCATGCCATACTATGATAGTAAACCATCTTTTACTTCACCACAGGTTGATAGCTGTAAACACAGTGAAGGGCCAAGAGTGTCATTTCTGAAGAGGCACCAGGAGAAACATGCAAATCACAACTGACAATGCCCTAAGCCAACCTGGGTTTTTCTCTGTGTACCTTAATCCCCCTCCCTGCTAACTGGAGTCACAACCTTGCACAATAAAAATTTCCCTTTCCAAAAAAGTGGTAGAGACCCAGAGTTGCTCCAGAACCTCAAAATGGCTTAAAGGAGTAATAACACAAGTACCTGTTTTATCTAGCCTACCGGGTTGATGAAATGGACATTTTTTCCAATTTTCCATCCCTCCTTGACCACTGCCCCACCCTTTTCCTATGCCCACCCACAGCCCCATCTGCTCAAGGTTTTGTGGAAGATAGATGTTGCTATTTCTTCCTTAGCTATATAAATTTACAAGTTCATACTTTCTTTGGGTTTAACTTGTTGTGTATTTTTTTCATTTCCTGAAATGAAGAGTTGCTTTCTTTATTCCCTCAGACTTCTTTTTAGAACTCTGGGGCTCTGATGCTTCCACCTTATCAAGGTTTTATCTGCTTCCCTCAAAAAAAATTTTATTATCATTCAGCAATTCAATGTTCATTTCAAAATTCTGTCCACTTTAAAAAAATGTCTAATTTTCATTAAGACTTTTTCTTTGACTTATGTTATTTTATTATTTTTTAGGGTGGATGTACACTCTCAAGATTCAATGACTGAGCTATAACCACAGACTTTTTATTTAAAGGGTGGGTTTGTGGGTTATGCAGATTATCCAAGTTACCCAGGCTGGCCTTGAACTGCAGATCCTCTGGCCACTACCTCTGGAGAGACTGGGATGACAGGTGTGTTCCACTGTGCTCAGCTCATGTATTAGTTTAAAATGTGCTTCATCACCAAACATTTGACAATATTGATTGTGTTTTAATTATTGATTTGTACCCCTCTTCCTTTCTTTTTCTTTTTAGTGCCAGGGATGGAACCCAGTGGTGCTTAACCACCCAGCTCCAACTCTAACTGTGTTTATTTGATTTTATTCTCTTACTATAATTTTTATTATTAATTTTGAGACAGTGTCTTCTTCAGTTACCAAGGGTCTCACTAAATTGCTAAAGCTGGCTTTGAACTTGGGATTCTCCTGTTTGCCCCAGCCTCCCAAGACAGGCAGAGGCCACCCTGCCTGAACTCTAGCTAACTTTCATGGTGTTCAGAGAAGAGATGTGGCATGATTTACTATTTTAGAAGTTGTCAAGGTTTGCTTTATGTTCCCTTTTATGGTTAAGTTTGATAAACATTTCATATTGCTCACAAAGAATGCATATTATTTTTGTTTTGCAGGAGTGCTGGTGATTGAACCTCAGACCTTGTGCTTGATAGGCAAGCACTTTATGCATTGAGCTATATCCCCAGACCCTTGAATGCATATTCTGTAGTCATGTTGTGCAGTGTTGTGAGGATGTCCATTACGTGAAGGTTGTTCTCCATGTAGCTCCAAAGCCCTTTGTTTTCACTGAATTTTTTTTGCCTATTTCATGAACTGTTAAGGTAAGAGAATTTTATCTCCTTACCATAATTGATTCATCCATTTTTTATTTTTAAAAGCATTCTTAGTTGCAGATGGACCCAATACCTTTATTTTGTTTATTTACTTTTATGTGGTGCTGGGGAAGAAATCCAATACCCCACATGTACATGTGCTAGGCAAAAGTCCTACCACTGAGCCACAAACCCAGCCCAAGTGCATCATTAAGTCATCTTGGTCTGTATAAGCTGTGGTCTGATTGAATGTCTCCTCAGTTTTGTGTCTGTGTCAGGGAGATAGCTCCAGAGAAGTCTTCATGGTTCCATGGGGACAATTTCCATTTGCTGCTTAGAATGTGTTTCTGTCTCTAATTCCCTCTCTTTCCACCTGTCTGTCTCTCTCTCTCTCTCTCTCTCTCTCTCTCTCTCTCTCTCTCTCTCTCTCTTCCTCCTTCTATCCCTCCCTGTTTCTCTAACTTGTAATCCTGGATACCCAGGATGTTGGGAATATTTAGGACTGACAAACCTTGTGGTGCTTGCTTTTACATGAATACTGACTACTATGTGTGGAACTGAGCAGGGTCACAAAGTTTTGAGTTACACAGAGACAGATAAAAATAAAGGCAGAAATGGTAAGCTTTCTCCTGATTTCAGTAACTCAGAGTGCATGTTGTTTAGGACTAGGTAAACAGTCACTGTTTTTGTTTTTGTTATTTTAAGCAAAGGCAGTCTCTTTTAGGATCCTCTTACAGCTTCTTATTACCAAGGACCTAAACATATTTGTATCTGTTACCAAATGTAAAATGACTTGACTTGTGGTTCAAAGAAAATGCTTATTCCTTAGGAAAAAGAAACAAAACACATGACAAAAGTAGATAAAACCCACCAAACAGACACAATAAAACTAGACAGGGAAGAATTCTAAGAGACTGTTCATCTACAAAATTTTGTCTAAAAAAGAGGAACCCAAAGCCCAAACACAGGAAAATACAACAACAAAGCAAATTCAACTAATTTTTACATTTCTCTCCAGAACCAAAGAAAGTTACTGCATGAAATGGAGGTGGATGTCAAGGAAGAGGGTTTCAAATCAGAGGTCTCTGAAGATTCCTAAGCTCTTGTCATTGAAAGAAATTTTAAATGAGCTCCATTCAGATATCTGCCTTTTAAATTGGGCTAAAGGGGTCATTTGTTTAATAGGAATCAGAGAGAGGGAGAGAGCTGTGAAAGATGTAGGGGTGGGTGCTGTAAACAGGTTAAACACAAAAAATAGAAATTATTCTAATTCAAATGCTGGATAACTGGGGTGGGGGCTTTTGTTATTCAGTGGCAGAATGATCTAAAGTCTGTGCAGCCAAATACAAAGCAAGAATGGTTGAAAACAGTAAGGAAGAAAAGACAAACAATGGAGAGAGGGAAGGGTGATGGAGAGATCCAGTGAGAGCCAGTGAAGAAAGAGAGCTCAGTACAGTCTGGAGTTACTTGATTCTTTTCTCTCTCTCTCTCTCTCTCTCTCTCTCTCTCTCTCTCTCTCTCTCTCTCTCTCTACCTCTACCTCTCCCTGTATCCCTCTCTGTCCCTCTCTCCACTCTCTCTTTTTCTGCCATATATCTAATTTTTTTTATTAGTTTAAATCATTGTGGAGCATCACACAGACAGATTCTGCATCCTGTGGCCCTTCTTCTTCAGTAAAGTTGCTTCAGAATTTGGCCTAAACCATGCCAATTTTTCCATGGATATGAGGTATCTTTCACCAGATTATTGTGGTATTGTTTCTTTTACTGCTTTTCACTGTGACCTTCTCCTCCTCCTCCTCCTTTTTTCTCTTTTCCCTGGGGGAAGTCGGGGCTGCTGTTCCATTTAAGAAGAGTTGTATGCTCCCTTTGGTTCCAGAGACCCTGCTCATAACCATCACAAATATCCTTGCACCACACTCTTCCCCATGTTTGTCTCCACAGGCTCCCAGAAGGAAGAAGCAGAAATGCAAGACCTTGGTACTTTCAAAATGTCTCAGGTTCTCTGTCAGTCTGAAAACAAAGGTCACCAGCCACAGGCTTAACACAATGTGACTCCCAGATGGCAGAGAGAGTACTAGGCAAAAAATATCTCAAAGGTCACAAAATCTAGACCCTTAATCATAAGTGTAAGCACAAAATGATGGGAGGCAGATTTCAATGGATTCAGGGAAGTGTTTATTCCTTCACAGACTAGGATGCTGTTGGGACCCATTTTCCAGATGGGAAAATGGACCCCATTATAGAGGGAATTTTGGTTTTATAGGGTACAATGATGTAATCATTGAAATCCATATACCTGCAACAGTTTTGACCATCAGGGGCTAGTTGTACAGGTTAAAGCTCTAAGTTGGGAGAGTGATAGTTGTAAAAAGGTTGAAACTCATTGTGCTTATTCTGGGATCCATTGTTTCCCAGAGTTTTAATATATGTTGTGCCTCCATTTAGGGCTAATCTGTGATGGGAGAAGGTCTAAGTTTAGGGCACATTGTTATTAGGAATGTGTGCACTGGTAGAGGTTTAATGTTTGGTAAATTTTTCTTCCCTCACCCTGAGCCACACTGTCCCTCTCTTTTTGTTGGGGAACTGTATTTTAGGAATATTCTTTTCCATAACCCTTCAGTGAGGAAGAACAAAAAGGGGAATCTTTGGTTGACAAAAAGTCACACAAAAGACAGAGACAAACTGGGTGTTGGTGGGGCAACTGGAATTATAGTTTCTCTATTTGGGATACCACTGAGCCCTGAGCAGGGAGGATCACAAGTTCAAGGCCAGACTGGGGGATAAATTGAGACCTGTCCCAAAAGAAAATGATAAGCCCTACATGATGGTGCATGGTTCATCCCAACAGCTTGGGAGGCTGAGGCCAGAAGGAGGATTGTGAGTTCAGAGTCACTTAGTGAGGTCCTGCCTGAGAATAAAATGAAAAAGTGGCTCAGGATGGTTAAGCACTCCTGGGTTCAATCATCCTTGTACCAATGAAGAAACAAATAAATAAATGTGTGGATGCAGCTCAGGGATAGATCACCCCCAGATTCCATCCCCAGTACTTAAAAAAAGTTTGTTTATGTATGTATGTGTGTTTATATATTAAATTCTATTTATACATATGTATGTGTGTATATATGTGTATATATATATATTATTTTTATTTTTTGTTTTTACATATTTACATTTATATGTGAGAAGGCACTCACTCACTCACTCATAGAATACACCAAAATCCCTGGTAACAAAAGATCAAAGGTCATCTTTGCTGCAGAGACATGCAAAGTTACTCTTCTCTTCTGCCAACCCATCTAAATTAGAGGAAAAAGACATACCAAACCAGTCATCTTCCACCAAGTCATGGCCTGGGAGTGGGTGCCAGTGGATTTCATGACTCTGGATAACCTCAGTCCAATTACATGTCCCCTCAGTGGTGGCAAGGACCTATTCAAATATCTGCCCTCTCAACTTTCTGTGGTAGTCACAGTGCCTACCATTGTGATCACAGGAGACAGGGAAACATCCTGAGTGAGTAGGAACAGGGAATGAGGAGGAGAGAGCACCTGGGCCTCACTGCATCAGGAACCCCCAGCTGCACTGCAGACCTATGGTCACAAATTGTCTCTTTCCCTCCCCAGGGGCCCTTCATCTCAGTCTCCTCTAAAACCACAGCCCCTGGGGAAGTCTATGGGGGAGGCTATCTATTGTGATAATAAAAATATGTCTCAATCTGTAGCACTTGGTACACTTGGTGGGTCTGTGGTGGGGGGAAGGCTCTGCCTGGTCACTGTTGACCCTGTCCTTGGTACAATGACAGATCACAGTCCTCTGGTGTGATTTCTTCCTACTCATCAATAAGAACCTCACAGAAGATTGTGGGATTCCTGCTGTCAGGGTCAAAAGACTTGGTACAGCATGTCTGTGTGGGGTTCCAGCAGTGCCAGGCACCAAGTGGTGTGCACATTCCAGGTAAGCTTTGGAGAAGAAGAGGGGAGAAGGGAGACCCAGGGGTTCCTGGACTGAGCATGAGTAAACATGTGTTAGAGACCATCCATGAGGTCCCTATGTAAAAGGTGGGGCAAAGTTCCAAGGTCCCTGGCTCTAGCAGGGACTTAATGGAAAAATGAGGTTTTGTTACCAATTCTCCACAGTCACTTTTTGCCCCAACCTTGATGCCTGGGAGCGCAGCATCAAAACAGACATTTCTAAACTCAGGGACAACAGGTTAACAAACAGAACTGGAGCCAGGCTCTTCAGACCTCTAACAGTCAGTGTAGGCAGAGGTCATTAGGTCCAAAGAAAGATTACACTGGGGGACACAGTTAGTTCTGAGGGCCCCACACCCTCTCTCAAGGCCTTGTTCCTGCCTCTCCCCCAGGCCATTATGACATTACAAACTGTATGGGAATAAAGGAGAGAGAATGGGCAGGGCACCACACACTGTTGGACACTGTTCCCAGACCAACATGGAGGGAGGACACTGGGGAGCAGAGGAGGAAGAAAAAACTCCATAAGGCCACAGATCAGCACTAAGGTCACATTAGAAGATGAGACAACTGAAGAAGAGTGAGTGCTACATTCACATGAGTACTAAGGATATAAACTATCCTGTGAGTCAGGTCTCTAGGCCAGAAGTACTAAGTGTTCTGCCCTGTGGTTGAGCATTCCTCCCCTAGGAGTTCTTAGTCTTCTCTGGTGCTGTGTTTAATCTCATCTCACACACCATTGGTCAGGGTCTTCTGTGTACTCTGGGAGAGTGACCCTCTCCCACCAGTGTCCAATCTTTTCTGGTTCCTATCCTTAATCTCCCTTTCCCACCATTGCTCAGGGTCTTCTGAATTCTGTGAGTAAGTTACCCTTTCCCACCAGTGATCAGTCTCCTCTGGGCATTGTGGGTGGACACCCTTCACATACCAGTTCTCACTCTCCAATGAGCTGTAGGTGCATAATTCCCTTAGTAAACTGTCTGGGTGAGTCCCTTTTCTGATAATGTCAGTAAATCATCTCTGACCTTACCTGTATATACAGGTCAAAACAACTGTGGAAACTTTTAAATATGTAGATACTTCCTCTTTGGAACAACCTCAATATGACTTTGCTGCTGCCATGCAGACTGTCTCCTCATCAATGCCTGAAAATTCAAGACAATTTTAATGGATGTCAATTCCCACAGCATTAAGGACCTTGTTCCACCACTCATAGTCCACCATTTCCACACATTTGTTCAAGTAGCTGAGATCTTATGAGTGATGTATCATGACCCATATTTCTGCCATCTCTCTGAGCATTGGATGGAAAGCATATAGTTAACTATTTTCAGGATCTTCTCTGATATGTCATTGGATGCTCTCTTTTGACAAGAGGAAAACCTTCCAAGGACATTTGGATCAGGCTTAATGAACACTTTCAAGGTACAGTGTGAAATGTGCCAAGGACAATTTTTCATCATCAAGGAGGATTTTTTAGACCTTTTTAATAGCACCATTCCCACTATATGTCATCATACTGAGACATTGGGCCAAAGGACACTATCATAAAGGATCCAAAAACTCTGATACCTGCAGGAGATATACCCTCTCCTTAAAGAGCTCTGTTTCTTCTGAATTCTACAGCCAAG
Organism: Sciurus carolinensis; assembly: GCF_902686445.1. NCBI lineage: Eukaryota > Metazoa > Chordata > Mammalia > Rodentia > Sciuridae > Sciurus > Sciurus carolinensis. Next base: position 219,571 of record NW_025920198.1, on the reverse strand, counting down.
TACACCTCATCTAACTTGTCTCAGTCTTCTCTGGGTTCTTTCCTAAAATTCTTCCATTGTTAAAGGTCTTCTGAGTTCTCTAGTAGAGCACCCCTCTAATACCAGTGCTCAGTCTTCTGTGTCTTGCTCTGAATCTTACCTCCCCCACAATTGCACAGGGTCATCTGAGTCCAGTGTGTAAGCTCCCCTCACCCACCACTGCTAAGTTCCTTCTGGGTTTGTGGGTGAACTGTCTTCAACTACTGGTGCTCACTCTCCAATTATCCCTAGGCAACCTTTTTCCCATAGTGAACTCTCTGTATTAGCCCTTTTCCTGCTAAACTCAGTAAAACATGTGTGGCCTTTTCCTCATGTCCAGTTCAATATAAATGTAGAAACTTTTAGAGATAAGGGTGTTTCCTCTTTCCTACAACCTCAATAGGACTTTTGGAGCTGCCATGTAGAGATACTCCTCACCAATGCCTTAAAATTCAAGATAATTTCAATGGATGTCAATTCCTAAAACAACAAAAGCCTTGTACTACCACTCTTTTTCCATCATTTCCATGCCTTTGCTCCAGTGGCTGACTTTTTATGGATGATGTACCATGCCCAGGATTTCTGACATCTTTCTGAACAGTGGATGGAAATCATATATTTAAATGTTTTCAGGGTATCCTCTGATAAGTCACTGTGGACAAAAGAGGAAACCTCTTAGGACCCGTGGATCAGGCACAATGCACACCTTCAAGGGACAGTATGAAATGTGGTTATGAAAAATTTTTCATCAGCATGGAGGAGTTCTTCAGAAATTTGAAAATGTACCACTCTCCCATGACCCCTGAAGTAAGTGAGAACTTTTCACTTGAAAAGGGTCCAAGGGTTATGAATCATCTTGATGAGTAACCCTCTTCCAACAGAGGTCATTCTCCTCTGGCTCCTATTGTCAAGCACACCTCATCTAATTTTACTCAGGCTTCTCTGTGTCCTGCCCAAAATCTCCCCTTCACTACCATTGCCCAGGTTCAACTGTGTCCTATAGGTGAGTGCACCTCTCCCACCAGTGCTCCATCTACTCTGGGTCCTGCCCTAAATCTCCCCTCACCCATCATTGCTCAAAGTACTCTGAGTACTAGGGGGTGAGTGTCCCTCAACCACTAGTGCTCAGACTCCACTTTGTCCTCCTATTGATAGCCCCTCTCCTAACATTGCCCAGTCTTCTTTGCTTTAGCCACTAATTTTACCTAATATGTCCTTACTTAGTCTCTTCTCAAAATATGTAATCAGAATTTTCTTAGTCATTTTGTTTTTATTGAAGACCCAAATCCACAAATGAAACAATCTTAAATTATTTTTCAATATACCAACAATTTACAAAAGCACAAAACACATTTTCTTACACAATGTAAGAAGTCAAGAATACTTGAATTCATATGGAGCAGTTGCAAATTAGTCAGATGTCTCTTTAAGGAATATGTTTATAAATATTTATTCCACTTTTGTTAAATCTTGTTACCCATGAATTTATGTATGCTATCGAGGAAAACTAAGATATCATACAACTACTGAACACTTGAAGTTACCTTTTCCTTTTTAAAAAATTCCTAGAAACAATAGACATATATTAATAATTTTATAGAAACAAATCTCTATTGTTTGACCACCAAGTAAAATGAGAGTGTTAGTTAATTTAAAGACATAAAAAATGTTATCTAGCTAAATTTAATTAAGTGAACTGAAAGTCATTTGGGTCCATTTTATACACTTTCAAGGGCTTTTTAATTACTATGTCAATTTTGGCACCATGTACATGATATAGTGACAACCACATATAAATGCAAAATACAATATGTAGGTATGCACACACATGCATGAAACTGATAGAAAACAACATTTTTATAGCTTTTATCAGGTATTATTTTCCCAAAGAAAACATTAAAAAAGACATAAAGATAGTTATTAAAAAAGGCTGTCATATTTAACAATGTAAAATTAGGCATGAATTTTTATATTATGACTCAGACATGTGAAGGACCTGTGAATTTGGTGATGTTAGGAGTAGGATCTCTTTTTTATCATGAACATTGTATATTCTCCCTTCTTAGATCACTTCAAAGGAGGTCTCACTTTTTTCCAGTGTATTTCAGATCTAACCCTTAAATAATAAGATATCTGGAAACAACAAAGAGTGGACTAGAAGTTCCAGATAGACAAAACAAGAATAATTGATGCGAGACCAAAAGTAAATTCACAAACACACCTGCAACAAACTAAAATCAAAACAAATCAAAACATTGAGCTCATAAATGAGGTTTTGTTGGACACATCCATAATACTGTAGTAAAAAACACATGGAAAGTATTAATTGCAATGAAGTTCACTTTTCAATCAGCTTAAAGCCAGATCAGATATTCACAGAATGTGCAAGCCCAGGAAGTCTTCAGGAAAGAATTTAAAAGGTAATAAAATCTTGTGCATATGACATTCTTTAATTTTCCCTTAATGTACTTATTGGGAGAAGAGAAAAAAATCCACAGGGATTATGCCATACCCTGATATTCCCAGGTTTGATGCAGCTGGTTTTTCAATATTTTCTATTTTATTGTCTCTTCCTTTTTAAGAATTTAGGTAAAAATTTACTAAAATGATAGAAAGCTTCAATATAAGAAAAAAGAAAGAAGTTTGCTATGTTCCAGAGAAGCTTAGAATTAAAAGTGACACCTAGTCCTCTGGTTTGTAATCAGTTTGGCACTGGTTAAAGTAGCCTATATTTCAAATGGATATCTGGAAGATATTTAAGGAGCAAGGAAGCTACAATTTTGAAAATAGGGGGTAAAATAGTCATACATATCACACCTTGGACCATTTTTTCTCCCTTTTTGTTTAACAAGTCCAATTCTAAGATCATGTAATACTTTATGTTTCCCTCCAGAGGTTATTTTATTCATTCTGAGCTGATAATTAAACCAACTCAGGTACACAGTAAACCTAAATATTTCTTTCCTAAAAATAGTATGAAAATTTAGCATATTTTTAATGCATTGCAGAGCAGTGGGAACCTGGTACTTTATCTGTAAGAGAGAGGGAAGAATAGGCATGTCCTCCAATATTTCTTGTACCTATAAACCAGATGATTTTCTGGTTTTCTCTGAATACTAATGCATGGTACAACAAAAGCAGGTCTGCACAGTGGCAGATTTGTCTTCTATATGGAAACATAAAGATAGAAAGAGGCCTTTTGGATTATCTAAACTTACCAACATATCCCATTTGAAGCTGCACACCACAAACTGAATAATCTATGTGAAATAATTTAGACATGTTTAAAATTTGGTATTTTGAAACCAACAGAAATTAAAACATTTTTTGCAGAGAGGACAATTTCCCACTAAGAATGAAAGATACTACATTTTGATAATTATTTGAGTTAAGCACGATATTTACCAAGAAGAAGCTTCATTTAAAATTGTCTCTTCAGCCCTCACAGTCATAAGACAATGGCCTATTGCTGTTTTTCGATGTGAACTAGGAGGCAAGTCTGATATAGTCAGGGTGTTATTCCCAATTGAAAAGGCAAACAATTGCACTCCCTGAAGAAAGAGTGAAACAGGTTAATCTATTGTGATGAATTGATAGTCTGTTTTAAGAAACTTTTTTTTTCTGTGAAGAAAGGATATCTATTGAAAGTCTGAAAAACAACACTTAATTTTGAATATAGGAAAATTGATTTTGGTATGTTCACAAAATGACTCCCTTTCTAATAGTTGAAAATCAGTAACACACTTGGGGTTTCGATGCCAGAAAGTGTTTGAGGCCCTGAAAGTCCATATGCACTTTCTATAGATAATTGAGAGAGAACAGGTATCATAACTGAGAGTCAGCTAGAGATTGAGAGCATTTGGGAGTACTCTGCACAACAGGGTTTATATTGGGAAGAGGCTATTTTGAAGAGAAGAAAGATTCCTTGCTTCATACTCTGGTGATTAATGGGGCACTATTTATCCAAGTACCTCAGATCAGACTAAGGCTGTCTGAAGATTTTGCTGAGCTCAGTATGCTTTTCTCTTAAATTCACCAATGATTCTTCAATAATTAGTCATTTTGTCCAACTGATCCTCTGAGAATTTTTTCCTCCCATCTATTCAGAGATCAAATATTTAAATGTCACTTTGTTCATCCATCATAAATAAAATCATGGCATAGGTAGGAAAATGGGTGGAACTGTAGAACATTATATTCACTGAAATATGCCATATATGCAACAAGAAATATGTATGTTTTCTCTCATGTGTAGATACAAGAGATAAAAATGAAAAATTTGATTGCATTTAAATAGAAGGAAAGGACTGGGGATATAACTAAGTTCATAGAGTGCTTCGCTTACAATCATCAGACCCTGGTTTTAAACTCCAGCACCACAAAAAGAAAAAATAAAATAAAAGGCCAACGATGGAAAGAAAGTTTCTTGTAGCAGTGTTGCACAGAAACAATTGAATTCGCTGTGGAATTTCTATCTTTTGGGGAAATGCACAGGAATTCTGCATAAGAAATATTTTAATCATTACAAAATTTCTTAATTATCAATATAGAAAAATTATTTAATAAATAGAGACAGAGCAGGTGAATGCAATAAATTAATCATTGTTAATATATGATGTGACACAAACAAGCCCACTGGAAAACCTTTGGCAGAATGGATACATTTATATGTATATCCATCTAGATGTTTTTTGAAGAAAACCCAGAATAGTTTTCCCTTAGAAGTGCCTTATCTAAAGTAATAAATCTGGGTAACTTCCATTTGTCTAACAGAGTGTGAGAGATCTAAACCCATACATTTTTTTAACCTTGCAAACCAATTTACCACTGTAGTAAAGAGATTTCATGACATGATGCATTTTATGAAATATGACTCCTGCACTATTAGCATTGGAATAAACTTAAAAATATATATATACTTTTTTGTAGTTCAGTGCTTTGTGACTTGGAGGGTTCTGTATGAACAACTGGAATAAACCTGCTCTGTTTGGAAGAAAGACTTACATGGAAATTTGAAAAACATGTGACTACTAGAACTGGACTGTTCTATATTTATGAAATATAATTTTGGTCAAAAATAGGTGAATTGAATTATTCTTCTTGTGAAAATACTTAGAAGACTTTGAATGAAACCACCTGGGAAGGCAGGAAATATAAAATTTTTTTGTGGTAATGAAATAGTAACTTTGAAGCTGGGAATTCTGAGGAAAATGAATTTTCAGAATGGGAACAAAAGGCAGTATGGCAGCCTAGTAGTTCCTAGGTAAAGGATTTACATAAATGAGAAGTATTTTTCAGAGCACAAGAGAGTGGCCAAGTTCCAGAGAAGGCAAGCAGAAATTTGAGGTTATAACCTTTCCTTCAGGTAGAGATACACTCAGGGCATCTCATGCTAAATGGACACTAAGCCAAAAGATAAAGTCTGATATTTTGTTGGTACCCAAAATTGGTATCTTTCCTTAGTGATTGATGCCCTATTCTGGCTTCGTGGGAAATTGTGGATATCTGCATATACATGTTAATATATAGATTCAAATCATATGATTACATGAACTGTTATGTATGATCATTTGCCAACCCACAATTCTAAACGTCTTCACGTGTTTTTCATCTTTCAGGTCATCTTTACTGAACTGATTGAAGAAAGAACAATTTCTTCTGGTAGGTAGGGCTGCCAAACAACACAGGAAAGTCCTGGTAATTCTGTGTGTTTCAGAAAATCTCACAGAAATTCTGTATAAATAGTATTTCACATGCCACAGTACTTCTTTATTTATCAACATAAAAACATCTTTGGAGAATAAAAAAGTCAGAATAGCTGACTGCAATTATTATACACATTGAGAGATTGTACAATGTGACACACCCAAGTCCATCAAGGATCCTGGCAGAAAGATAAAAATGACATGTAGAGGCATTGGTTTTTCAATAAAATTAACTTGACATTATTTTCCCCAGTGTCTGTGGGGTATTAGTGTTAAGGGAACAAATATTCCTAAGTCAGTCCTGTAGCGCTAAACTATGTTTATTTTTCCAATGGAACTGCTTCAAATACATTTTATTTTATAAAGGTCATGATTTTTGCAGTCAAGAAAGGTTCTGCTGATGGATCAGGGAAAATTCTTGGAGATCAGAATTTAGTCTATGACAGAACCAGTGCCCCTGAAGGGAGAACCTGAAGAGAAATACCTCTTGGAGCTGTGAGTGCAAAGATGCAGGGGGGATCTGCTAAAACTTAACAGGTGTATGTCATGTCAGTTTTGGAAGACCACTGACATAAAAATTTAATCCATGAGAATACCAAAGGTCTTGAGAGCCCATCCCTTTCCACAGTGTACAAAACCCATACAAATGGAAATTTAAGACTTAATATCTCCCTCTGAATTATAATTTTGCTTTAAAGTGATTCCACTTTTATACTTCCTTATTTCTCATTTTTAAATTGGAATGATTACTTTTTGTCAATTTTTAATGGTTTATACACATACACAAAAACATACACACACATAAATATCTTCCCTTGAGTCTCAAAAGGGTTTTTGAAATTGTACTGTTTTTCAGTACAAGGGATTGTACTCAGTGGCAGTCTAACATAAACTATATCTTTATTGATTTATCATTTAAAATTTTGAGAAAAGTTCTTGCTAATTTGCTTAGGATGGCCTCAAATTTATGATCCCCATTTCTCAGCTGGGTTGCATTCTTTTCCTGGTGCACCCAGTACTATCTAGCCACAAGAATATTTGAAAACAAAAGTCTGAGATATTATGTAATAAATCATCATTCCTTTTTCAATATATACATACTTAGACAAAATTTGAGATATTACTAAATGGGGCAAACTCAGAAAAGAAGAATCTCATGCTGTACCACAAAGTTGACAGTCTGTCCTATAATTTAACATATCTGGAGCTCAAGTTTATAAATTATGCTTAAATAAATGCAAAATGAGAAACACAAGTTTTATCTATACTTTTAAAAATTTATTTATTTTAAACAAATGGGGTACAACTTGTTTCTCTGGTTGTACATGATGTAGAGTTGTACAATTTATGTAATCATACCTATACATAGGAAAATAATGTCTGTCTCAATCTGTTATTTTTCCTTCTCCCACCCATTCCACCCCCTTTCCTCTATACAATCCATCCTTCCTCCACTCTTGCCTCCCTCCCATTCCCCATTAGGTATCATTCTCTGCTTATCAGAGAAATCATTCAGCCTTTGTTATTTTGGGATTGCCTTATCTCACCTGCCATGATATTCTCCATCTTCATCCATTTGCTTGCAAATGCCATAATTGTATTCTTCTTTGTGGATGAGTAATATTTCATTGTGTACATGTACCATAGTTTCTTTATTTATTTAGCAATTGAAGGGTATCTATGTTGATTCCACAAGCTAGCTATTGCAAATTGAGCAGCCAAGAACCTTGATGTGGTTGCATCACTGTAATATGCTGATTTTAAGTTCTTTGTGTATAGGCCAGGGAGTGGGATAGCTGGGTCAAATGGTGGTTCCATTCCAAGATTTTTAAGGAATCTCCACACTGCTTTCCAGAGTGGTTGCAATAATTTGCAACCCCACCAGCAATGTATGAATGTAACTTTTTCCCCACATCCTTGTCAGCACCTATTGTTGCTTATATTCTTAATAACTACCATTCTAATTGGGGTGAGATGAAATCTTAGGGTAGTTTTGATTAACATTTCTCTAATTACTAGAGATGTTGAACTTTTTTATTTATTTGTTGATTTCTTGTAGATCTTCTGTGCAGTGTCTGCTCATTTCCTTAACACATTTGTAGGTTGGATTATATGTATTCTTGGGGTAAAGTTTTTTGAGTTCTTTATAGATTCTGGAGATAAGTGCTCTATTTGAAGTATGTGTGGCAAATATATTCTCCCACTCTGTAGGCTCTCTTTTCCCATTGCTGATAGTTTCCATTGCTGAGAAAAAACATTTTAATTTGAATGTTTCCCAATTATTGATTCCTGCTTGTATTTCTTGTGCTTTGGGAGTCATGTTAAGGAAGTGTGGTCCTAAGCTGACATGATGAAGATTTGGACAACACACCCACACCAAGGCACATTATAATGAAAATACATAACATACAAAATAAAAATAAAATTTTAAATGCTGTGAGAGAAAAAAATACAAATTACATTCAGAGGAAAACCAATATGAATAACAGCAGAATTCTCAACCTAGACCCTAAAAGTTAGAAGGACCTGGAACAGAATTTTTCCAGCTCTGAAAGAAATTGGATGCCAAGAATCTTAAATCCAGCAAAATTTACCTTCTGATTTGATGATGAAATTCTGTCCTTTCATGATAAACAAAACTAAAAGAATTTATAATTAGAAACCTGGCACTACAGAACATTATCAGCAAAATATTCCATGAGGAAGAAATGAAAAAATAATGATGTAAGTCAGCAAAGGGAGGAACAAACCTAAAGGAATAGTCAAATAAAGAAGAACCCAATCCAAGTTAAAAACCAAAAATTAGCCAAAATGACCATGTATGAAAACCATAACTCAATAATAACCCTGAATGTTAATGGCCTGAACTCATCAATCAATGGACAGACTGGCAGACTGGAATAAAAGAAAGATCCAATAATATGCTGCCTTAAAAGACTCATCTCATAGAAAAGGATACCCACAGACTAAAGGTGAAAGGATAGGAAAAACATATTATATATACTTTTAATATGACTTTTATTTTAATTTCCATATTGTAGTCCATTTAAAATAATGAAGTCCATTTATTTAACCTTTTATTACTAATAGATATTTGAATTTTTTCCAGTGTGCACATAATGCTGCAGTAATTTGTCTTTTGCATGGTGAACATATATAGGCATTCCTACTAGATATATGCCTAAGAATGAACTCATTGAGCAACACTAGAAGCATATATCCATCTCTACATGATATCACCAGAGATTTCAAAAGTGGTTGTAATAATCCACAAGCATGTCCTGGCACAGTTTTGCATTCTTGTAATCACAGTGGTTCGGGATGATGAGGTAGGACTATCATGAGTTCAGTCAGTTTCAGCAAATGGGAGCAGTCTCTAAATAAAGTGCAAAAATAGAGCTGGGGATGTGACGCAGTGGTCAAATGCTCCTGAGCTCTATACCTGGTACAAAAACAATTCACAAGCAGAGAAATTTATAAGATTCCACATATTCTATCTCCTTTCAAGTCTTTTTTGTTCTTTTTAGATATACAGGACAATAAAGTGCATTTTGAAATATAATACATACATGGGGTAAAATGCATGTAATAAATACATGGAGTTTAACAGTCTAATTAGATTCTGATTGTTGTGCTAGGACATGATGTGGAATTTTATTGGTTTTATATTCATATATAAACATAGAAAATTTATACCTGATTTATTCTACAGAATTTTTTATTCCCCTTCCTTTTCATTATCCCTCTTTGGCTAGTCAAATGAACTTTTATTTTTCCCTCCCCCTTGTTGTGTGTTAGAATCCACATATCTTAGAGAACTTTTGCCCTTTGTATTCTGTGATTGGTTTACTTCATGCAGCATGCTAGTGTCCAGTTTCAAAATTTTTAGAGTGATATTACTAATTCTTAAAATTTTGATTTATTTTCTATAAAAATTTGATGGCGACTTGGTTGTGGTTTTATATACTATGTAGATTTAAACATACTAATATGCCATCAAACAAAATTGTGTGTTAGTTTGCCTTTCTAAAATTTAAAATATTTTGTTTTATTTGAAGGATCTACCTTGTATTCATATGTGTTGTACTTAAAGATTGCTAACTCATATTTGACACATCATTGTCTCTAGGAATGTTGAAAGGGTGTTTAAATAAAAATTCATTGGTTTACTCCTTTTTACATATGACGCATCATTGGTGTAATACTAGGAATGGTTTAATTTTTATTATGGTTTAGATCTCACTGAAAAGTTACGTACACTGTACTCATACATGAGCCTCTTCTCTTTCACATGATATTTTCTCCAGAAAAGAAACAGTTTCTCTCCTTCCAACATAATATAAAATACTAATTTTTAATTCTTTTCATTTTTTAAAATTTTTTTCTTTTACAGACTGCATTCTGATTCACTTACACAAATGGTATACAAATTTTAATTTCTATGGTTGTACAAACTATAGATTGACACCATTTGTGCAATCATATGTCTACATAGGGTAATGATGTCTATCTCATATCAGGTAAGTGAAAGGTTAATTTTGATGAGATCATGTTGATGGAGTAGAAAATATAGACTCTCAAAAAAGGACAGAGTATGTAAAGATATCACTGGGTATAAACTACATCTTTTTGTTTGAGACTGAGCAGAGATGATAAGGTGACTTTCATCAGATATACTCTGATTCCAATCATGTGCTCTATGTAGACTTTGCTGTTCTACTATTCTACTTGTAAGCATGAAAGAGTGTGTATACACAAAGAGAATTCACAAAAGTAAATTATCCTATTCAGTGAGTAAGTTCTTTTCATCAGGACAAAAGCAATGTCTTCCAAAGAATATACATGATTTGAATAAATGTGTATGTCTGAAACTCCAAGAAAATAAAACAAATATCATGAAACTGCAGTGAGAATTTATGCATTTATTCAAACAATTATTTCTGAATATCATTTGCTAATCTCTAAAATCAGATAATGCCTGTCACTGTATAGAAAACAAACTGCATATACTGCCAAAAAGCAAACTTTTATGATTACTGTATTCTCATTGTTTATGGGTTTGGATTAGACTTTTTCCATTTGAAATAACCTACATATAATCCAGTAAATCTCCATTAGTGATGGTGAAAAATTTATGTGTTAGGAAAACTGTCAATTTCCAATTTTTTTGTCAATTTTTGGTTTGCTTTCAGTGACCCTGGAGGCCCACCCACTACAGTTCCTGATCTTCAGTGAAATTTTGCAAAGCAGGAAGCACACATTACCTGAGCAAACTCTAAAAGTCCATCAGGGACAATACTATCAGCTAAAACAGCTGTTCACCTGCTATCATTTCACTCTGCTTTTCTAACCCATCCCAGATAAATACTTATTTTTTTTTTGTAATTTACCTGTGAGTCAGGCAGGGAAGTGAAATGTATCAATATTTGATGCTTACAACTAGATCCTACCAACAGTCCCCAAACCCACCAACCTTGGTTAATATCTGGAGTTGTGTTTATCTTCTCCCTATTTTTACACTTTTATTATCTTTATTTCATATTCTCAAGATTCAAAATTTCAAATAAAAATGTTGATAAAATATGTTTAATTAAGTCAATAAAATGCTTGTTCTTATGTCACTGTTACTTTTCAAAATATTATCTAAGAAGAGCCCCCACTATTTAAGTGTTCAAGAATGTAAATTCCTTCATGGAAATTTCTGCCATGTAGGTAACTCATAGTCAGCAAAGGTTTCTGTGAAAGAGAAAATTGGGTCAGGGTGTAATGTGAGGCTGAAAGAGTTTTTACAAATGTGAAATGATAGTTTTGTTTGAGTAGGAATGATGTTTTTGTTTTGTGTCTGTGTGTTTTCTGGAGAGATATTTTATTTATTAATTTCCTTTGTTGTGATTAAAACTTCCATGTTTTTATATATATATTATGTGTGTTTTAAATTTTATGTGGTTTAGATGTTCAAAGTAATGAATTAAAACTTTCTTTTTGAAACTCAAGAATTAGGTTTTTTAATCAAAGGGAACAAAGAATGTGAAAATGTAAAAATTAATGTCTATATCCAAATTCTCAGTAAAAATATCAGTTTATTGTAGTCCACAAAGCATTCATTTTTTATGTAACAAAGGCAGTAATAAGAATGAGCAATCTATAATCATAAGGGAAATGGATGACATTTTCACATTTACTGAATAAGAGGAACCAGACAAATTTTTTCTGTTTTATTAATCATTGAATAAAGTTAAAAATATTTGGTAAAATTAATGTCATCTACAAAGTAATAATTTCTTATCTAAAAATAGCAAAAACAATTAAACATAGGAGACTAATATGTTTTTTTAGGTTGTTGTAAATTGATAAAAGAGAGTAGGGAGTGTATCTTGTTCAAGGAGAAAGTGATGCAATAGTATAACCTAGGAAAATATATAAATATGGTGTGCTCTTGGACTGGGTCAGTCAAAATTATTCCTGAATGTCCTATCACTGTGAGCCTGTATGAAGATGTTACTGGTTTCATACATGTCAGACAATTCAACATGAATTCTGTTGGCTCTTTCCTAAACAACTTTTAATATATCCAGCTTGCCTGAGAAAGTAAATTCAAGAATGAGTTGTGCTTCTTGTATGGTGTTTATGTATATTTACTATTGTTAGGCAAAGAGTAGGAGTCTATTCACTAATGCCCTCAGTGAACATGCATTGTTTATATCTCTGTGGATAAAAAACTGTTTTCTACAAGTAATGGATAGCAATATTCTTATGTCAATGCATGCTATGGGTGACTATTTTTAAAATTTTATTTGTTAACTTTTAAGAAACACAGATATTTTATTTCAACCTGGGTATACTATTGAGTTACATTTATCAAACTTCCTTGTAGTTAACTGTGATCATGTTAGGCTCTCTATAAGTGAAAGAGAGTGGAAGTGATATATGCCAATTCCGGTATGGCCATACAAATTTCACACTCCTTCATGCTCTCTCCTTTTCTAACTCTCTGTGTTGTTGACATCCAAGTTTGCATGGAATGGGATGCTTATAAAGATAAAATATCTACCACTTCCGTCAATGAATATAAATTATACCATGAGGGACACATGTTCTTTCCATCTTTTTTTCTGTTACGAATTGTTACTTAAAAGAGAAGGAAATTTCTCAGGATAATTAATATTGCCTAGGCTGTTTCTACAAATGCATAGAGTAATTTTTTAGGATGAAAATAATTGCACTTGATATAAAATAAATAAAAAACAATGAGTTTAAACATGTATCTTCCCCTGGCCTATTTATATGTTTGAGGTATGTGTATCAACCTGGATATAAATAGCTGTATATACTTACCAAAGCTCAGCTTATACTCAGTAGGATCTTCAATATGTTTTAATTTGAAGGTGCATAAAATGATTTCTCCCACCAGGTCTCTCCAGTTGACTATTGGGAAACAAATGAGCCACAATCATCATTGACTATATTGAATAATTGTTAGAAATTTTTGTTTGGACTACCAGAGTATATAAAGAAATATGAGCCAGACTTTTAAATTTTGCTGTTTACTCCAATTTGTCCACTACCACCAAATAAAAATGGGCCTATGTCAGTAATATTTTTGTTTTCTGTGAATCTATATGTTTCTATCACTATCTTATATCCTCTAAAGAACCAAAACTTATGTAAATTTAGCCTTGATGTTTAAGAGTGTTTTGTATTTATATCCTTTGTTTTCTTTGAATTCCACATAAGTTTCCCTACATTTATATCTTAGAGTCTGAAAAATAAACAGTAATTATACCCAGGTTTATATTCCATGACCTGTATACATCCTTGTAGAATTTGTTTTAACTCTTCATAAGGTTACTCATATCAGTAAGATCCTCTCAGAATCTGAGCTCTCCAAAAATTAGGTAATGATGAGTAAGAATGAAATCTGTAACTGGAGAAACAACACATAAAATGAACTTAGGCTATCTGTTCACTTAATCAATATCCTGATCAGTGCTTAGTACAACACCATGATTGTTCAGAGATCAACTATCACTAAGACCTCAGCAGTGAATTATGACTTTCTGATGACATGACAGAGTCCAGGGATTCAGATCATATTTACAGTATTGCAGCATTGCTAATGTGCATCAGATAAGTAGATGCCTATTTTGCATTGGATGTTCTATCATTAAGTTGAATATTCATTCACTGCACTTGATACCAAAGTTAGAGATGCATATAGATTAAACAAAGATAATCCTTTTATAAATCTCTAGACACTTGATTACCAAGTATCCACAGTGTAAGAATATGACAGAACCAGAGAAGATCAGGCTGAGAATCATGATTGACTCATAAAAGTAATGGCTATATACGTAAGTGCTCTTTATAGTATGTAGAACTGATTAAGATGAATGTGGAATGTGGGTTGAGTATAAGAAAATCTTACCCATACATACAGCACCTGAGCAATGAGAAAGGGATATTATTATTGTACTGGTTTCCTACTGAGTCCATAAAAATGTACCAAAATTTTATTACTTAAAATATACTGTATTATTCTTCTTTTTGGGTTCAAAGCACATTATGGGACTTGAGATTCAAGGTCAAGGTTTCAGCAGAACTTCTCCTATCTAGAGGCTAAACTTAAGGTAACTCCATTTCTCCCCTGCAGGTTACAGAGTTTCCTACAATCATTACCTCATTTTCATGGTTTTAATATTTATCAACTTTCAGTGAAACACCTATATCCATGATCACAGTTCCACTCTGACCACTATGTTCTTAGCTGATTCTCATAAAAGTCATTGTGCTAAACTTGACTATGATCAGATTATGTAGAACAATCTTCACATTCAAAATATTTGACTTCCTCTCATCTGCATAGTCCACTTTTCTATAAAAGGTCACATATTTATGAATTCATGGGATTCAGGGGTTTATATTTAGGAGATGAAAGTTGTTTTCTGAGAAAAGGTTTTGTTCTTTATCATTCTATACCGAAATAAAATCAGAAATATTTAGAGGAATTTATCTATAGTAAAATATATTATTATAAAAATGGAAACCTGAAATTGAGAAAAAGATTGTAATAAATTTAAAATTATTATGTAAACATAGAATAAGACAAGCAGAATTCAATACACTAGAAATCACTTGAAATTAAACATTAATGAAAGTAATAAAATGACATTCCAAAAAGAACATTTCATGCTATAGAAATAAGGGAAACAGATGAAACAATAGATAACTTCATGTCAGGATGACAGATCAATATAAATATAACTTTGAGGTTTTGGAGTTCTGTAAAATTGAGATGTTAAACAAGTTTGTATCAGAATAAATAACCCAATTAGAATCTGAAAGAAATATAAGAAAACACAAATTCCCATATCTGTAAATAAATAGAGATATAGTAAGGTGAAGAAAAGTACCAAATATAAAATTTAAACTATGTGGAGGTTTTGTATGGGAAATTGAATCCAGATATGTTTCACCACTGAGTCTCATCCCCAGTATTTAACATAGTTTATTTAGAGATAGTATTTCACTGTGATGCTTATAGCTTTTCTCAGTTTCTGAGGTTGACTTGAAATTGTGATCCTCTTGCCTCAGTATCCCAAGCAGCAGGGAAGACAGGAGGCATGTGCCACTATGACCATCAATGAAAACATTTTTAAATAGAAACAATTTAAAGGATGCAAAAAAATAAAAATTATGGCTTCCGAGTTAAATATGTTAACACCTTATATCTGTGATATAGCCAATTCAAAAATAAAGGAAAATGTTAAGATATAACATGACCCAAACTTTCACGGCTATGACAGAAAAACCTTGACCAGAATCATCCTAGAATGAAGATTGGTGTGGACCGGGGTGGAAATTGATGAATTCAATTGCATAATACAATTTTCTAGGATTAATATTTTGTGTTCAATTTTCTTAAATCCTAGAATTTGAATTATGCTGCCAACTACTTTTCCATTTTCATCTGTCTTAACAGGTACTACCCATGTCTCCATTCCATGATATCTATACCTGATCCCTCTCTGCTTTTGTCCCATAGGTATCTCCTCTCTTGAAAACTCACACTAGATCTTTTGATGAATTATCTCTGAGTTGGGTGCAGTGTGTTTTTTTATTTTTCAACATAAAAATGTTTCTGGTCAGAAATTTGAAAGAATATATCTCTGTATACTTGATCTGACATGGCACATATTTTCCAATGCATATGTTTTAGTTGTTGATAGACACAATAACTTTGTTTTATGTGTTTACATTTGTGTGATGCTGAGGATAGAACCCAGAGCCTTACTCCTGGTAGGTAAGCATTCTACCACTAAACAACAGACCATGCTACTCTTGGTGTACGTTTCTACTAAAAAGACATAAATAATCATAAGATTTTAAGAGCCAACACACATTTTAATAATTAATGTTTAATGAATCTCATTTGAAAATGCATCAAGCTTTACCATGAAATCTAGCAAATGAAGAAATTACAGAAAATACCTTATACAGTTAGGGTAAAAAAATTGAGATGAGCAGTGAATCCATTTATATACAAAATTGATGGGAGAAACAGAAATTGTGATTAAAGAAAAGAAAGTAAATATGCAAAGAATTTTAAAAAGTAAAAATAACTACAAAAAGCAGGAAAAAGGAAGTAACATGGTTACTTCCTTTGGTTACTTTCCTACTCTTAATTATTAATCTCAGGTATAAATTAAAACACATTTATACCACAGTTTCTTTATCCATTCATCAATTGAAGGACATCTAGGTTGGTTCCACAATCTGGCTATTGTGAACTGAGCAGCTATGAACATTGATGTGACTGTATCTCTCTAATATGCTGATTTTAAGTCCTTTGGGTATAGGCCAAGGAGTGGGATAGCTGGGTCAAATGATGATTTCATTCCAAGTGTTCTAAGAAATCTCCACACTGCTTTCCAGAGTGGCTGCACTAATTTGCAGCCCCACCAACAATGTATGAGTCTACCTTTCTCCCCACATCCTCACCAACACCTGTTGTTGCTTCTATTCTTGATACTTGCCATTCTAATTGGGGTGAGATGGAATCTTAGGGTGGTTTTGATTTGCATTTCTCTTATTACTAGAGATGTTGAACATTTTTCCATATATTTGTTGATTGCTTGTAGATCTTCTTCTGTGAAGTGTCTATTCATTTCCTTAGCCCCTTTTTTGATTGGGTTATTTGTATTCTTGGTGTTGAGTTTTTTGAGTTTCTTATACATTCTGGAGATTAGTGCTTTCTATGAAGTATGATTGGCAAATATTTTCTCCCACTCTGTAGGCTCTTTCTTCGCATTGCTGATAGTTTCCTTTGCTGAGAGAAAGCTTTTTAGTTTGAATCTATCCCAGTTGTTGATTCTTGCTTTTATTTCTTGTGCTATGGGAGTCCTTTTGAGGAAGTCTGGTCCTAAGATGACATGTTAAAGATCTGGACCTACTTTTTTTTTCTATAATCTGCAGGGTCTCTGGTCTGATTCTGAGGTCCTTAATCCATTTTGAGTTTAGTTTTGTAAACGGTGAGAGATATAGGTTTAATTTTACTCTGTTTCATATGGATTTCCAATTTTCCCAGCACCATTTGTTGAAGAGGTTATCTTTTCTCCATTGCATATTTTTGGTACCTTTGTCTAGTATGAAAAAAATTGTATTTATTTGGGTTTGTGTCCATGTCCTCTATTCTGTACCATTGAACCACCTTTCTATTTTGGTACCAATACCATGGCATTTTGTTACTATTGCTTTGTAGTATAGTTGAAGTTCTGGTATTGCTATATCCCCAGCTTCATTTTTCCTGCAAAGCATTGCTTTAGTTATGCTAGGGTTTCTTATTCTTCCAGATGAATTTCATGACTGCTTGTTCCATTTCTGTAAGGTAAGTCATTGGGATTTTAATTGGAATTGCATTGAATCTGTATAGCACTTTTGGTAGTATGGCCATTTTGACAATATTAATTCTGCCGATCTAAGAACATAGGAGATCTTTTCATCCTCTAAGGTTTTCTTTAATTTCTTTCTTTAGTGTTCTGTAGTTCTCATTGTAGAGGTCTTTCACCTCCTCTTTTGTTAGATTGATTCCCAAGTATTTTATTTTTTTCGATGCTATTGTGAATGGGGTAGATTTCCTAACTTCTCTTTCTGAAGATTCATCACTTATGTATAAAAATGCAATAGACTTATGAGCATTGATCTTATATCCCGCTACTTTACTAAATTCACTTATGAGTTCTAAAAGTTTTCTGGTGGAATTTCCTGGTTCCTCTAAGTATGTAATCATATCATCAGCAAATAGGGATAGTTTGATTTCTTCTTTTCCTATTTGTATCCCTTCAATTTCTTTGGTCTGTCTAATTGCTCTGGATAGAGTTTCAAGGCCGATATTGAATAGAAGTGGTGAAAGAGGGCATCCCTGCCTTTTTCCAGTTTTTAGGGGGAATGCTTTCAGTTTTTCACCATTTAGAATGATATTAGCCATGGGCTTAGCATAGATGGCCTTTACAATGTTAAGAAATGTTCCCACTATCCCTATTTTTTCTAGTGTTTTGGGCATGAAGGGGTGCTGTGTTTTATCAAATGCTTTTTCTGCATCTATTGAAATAATCATGTGATTATTGACTGTAAGTCTGTTGACACCACCTGGTGTTCTGTGTGTTCCCTTCAAGACCAAGCAACTCACTGCACACCTCCTCCTCCTCTGGTCCACCCATCCCCCATTGTTCAGGAGCAGTTGCTCTGAGTCCAAACAGCTCACTGCACAGCTCCCCCTCTGGGCAGCTGCCGGAGCCCCGGTGGGTTGCTCAGAAACCAAGCATTGTGCTGAGCGGCCTCCTCTACAAAGCTCCCAGTTGTCCGTGTTCACTGCTCCAGTGGGGGGAGGGGTGTCTTGCCAAGCAACTCTACTTCACAAAGTTCACTGCATTCCGGGACTACCACCCCATCTGGGATGTCTCCTCAATGGGAGAGACTCACCCAGCTGCACTGAGTTGGTCCCAAGTCTCTCAATATCTCCTCTTTTGAATCCTGAGTCCTGGAGCAACAGGAAATGCAGCCACTCTCTAGTCTGCCATCTTGAAAACCTCCAGATTTTCTTTACTAACTCATCTATTGAAGGGCAACTAACTCTATTCCACAGTTTCAAATTTTAATTTGGTTCTTATAAATATAAATGTGACTGCCTATTTTTTGTATGCTGAGTTTAAATCCTTGCAATATATTCAGAGTAGCCATAGAGTATCACAGAATGGATTCATGCCTTTTGTTTGCTTTTTTAACGTTCATAATTATCTTTTATTATTTTTTAATAATTTATTTTGATTGATTATACACAAATGGGGTAAAACTTATTTCTCTTGTTGTACATGAAGCAGAACCATAAAATTTTTATAATCATACATGTACACAGGGATATGTTTTCTTAATCTGTTATTTTTTCTTCTTCCACCATTTTCACCCCTCTTTTCTCTATACAATCCATCCTTTCTCCATTCTTGCCTCCCTCTCACCACCCATTATGTATTATCATTCACTTATCAGAGAAATCATTCCTCCTTTGCTTTTTTTTTGGATTGGCTTATCTCACTTAGCATGATGTTCTCCAACTTCATCCATTTTCCTGAAAATGCCATAATTTTATTCTTCTTTATACCTGAGTAATATTCCATTGGGTATACATCCCATAGTTTCTTTATTCATTTAGCAATTGAATGGTATCTATGCTGGTTTCACAACCTAGTTATTGTGAATTGAGCAATCATGAACACTGATGTGGTTGCATCACTGTAGTATGCTGATATTAAGTCCTTTGGGTACAGGCTGAGGAGTGGGATAACTAGGTCAAATGGTGGTTCCATTTCAAGTTTTCCAAGGAATCTCCACACTGCTTTTCAGAATGGCTACACTAATTTGTAACACCACACACTATATGAGAGTACATTTTCCCCCACATCCTTGTCAACACCTATTATTGCTTCTGTTCTTGATAATCGCCATTCTAATTGGGGTGAGGTAAAATCTTAGGGTAGCTTTGATTGGCATTTATCTTATTACTAGAAATGTTGAACTTCATAGAAATAGACCAAGAAATTATTAAATTTGTTTGAATATATAAGAGACCCAGAAGAGCTAAAGCAGTCCTTAGCAGGAAGAGTGAAGCAGAGGGTATCACAGTACCAGAATTTCAACTATAATACAGAGCAATAGTAACAAAAACAGCATGGCACTGGCACTAAAATAGGCAGGTAAATCAATGGTACAGAATAGAGGACACAAAGATAAGTTCAAATAAATACAGTTTTCTCATACTAGACAAAGGTGCCAAAAACATACAGTGGAGAAAGACAGCCTATTCAACAAATGGTGCTGGGGAAATGGAAATCCATATGTAGCAGAATGAAATTAAACTTCTATCTCTCACCCTGAAAAACTCAACTCAAAATGGATCAAGGACCTTGGAATCAGACCAGAGACCTGCATCTTATAGAAGAATAAGAAGGTCCAAATCTTTTTTATTGAGGCATCACATTACAATCCAGAGTTGTGTCATCAGTTTGCAACCCTACCCAAAATAAGTGAGTTTACTTTTTTCACACATGCCTGCTTCCAGGTATTATTTGTATTTTCATTTATTTCTATTACTACTGAAGTGAGAAGAAATATCAATGGAGATTTTGATTTATCATTGCCCAGTTGCTAGAGATGTTAAACATTTATTCATAGATCTGTTGACTATCTTCTTTTGAGTAGTGTCTTTTTCTTTTCCCATTTGTTATTTGGTTTATTAGTTGTCTGTCAACTTTTTGAGTTCCTTATGCATTCTGGATATGAACATGTTATTATGGGGGATTTATTTTTGAAAATTTATTATCAAAATTTTTATTAAAGTATTGGCTTGATTTATGTGAGTTGTCTCCTTTGTTCTAAACTTATTAATTATTCTATAAGTCTTCTGATAGAGTTTTTAATCCTTTAAATGTATAATCTTGTCATCAGCACGTAATTTGAATTCTTTATTTTCTATCCATATCTCTTCATTTCCTTCACCTGATTAATTGCTGTGGATAGAATTATAACCACTAATTTGAATAGGGATGATGACAGTGGCCATACTTACCTTGCTCCTGTTTTTAGAAGAAATGACTTCAGGTTTTCTGATATCAGTATGATGTTGTTCTTGGATTTGTCATGTGTAAGCATTACAATATTGTAGTAGTTTTATTGTATCTGTAGATTTTCTAGTACTTTAAACAAGACCTGGAACTTCTTTTTCAAATTCTTGTTCTGCATCTATTGAGATAACAAAGATTCTTGCCCTGAACACTATTTATGCAGATAATTAGTTTATTGATTTTAAAATGTTCAAACTTATATCCCTGCAATAAAATCTGCTTGATCACATTGCACTTTAATTTTTTTAACAATGATCTTGTATTTAGTTTGGAAAGATTCAATTAAAAAATTGGATTAGTTTTTTTTTTTTTTTTTGCCATCTGATACAACTGAGGATATCCAGATCTAACATTTATTTGTTGTAAGACTTTTGGTAACTTGTTCAATAACATTATGTTACCTTATTCTGTTCATATTGGCTATATCCTAAAGATTTAGTTTGTGTAAGTCAAATGTCTCTAGAAATTTGTCAATATCTTCAATATTTTTTAGCTTATTTGCATATCAAATTTAAAGTATTTCATGATTCACTGGTAATTAGTAGTGTCCGTGATTAGATTTTCCTTTCAATTCCATTTTCTTAGTTTAATCATTATCTTGGTTAGTTTTTCTGAAGGCTTATTAGTCTCCTGTTTATCTTGAAAGCACATTTTTCACTTATCATTTGAAGTGTTTTTATTCTCGATTTTATATTTCTTGACTTATTTTATTTATTTTCCTTCTTCAATTGAGTTTAAATTTGGTTTGTTCTTTTATTTAGTTCCTAAGGTGTAATTTTAGATAATTTATTAGATATAATTCTCTCTAACATTTGCACTTAATGCCATTAATTTTTCTATTATTACTGACTTTCTGCTTTACCAAACATTTTGTTATGTTGTATAACTACTTTCATTCATTTTAAAGATTATTTGCTTTTCTTCTGATTTCTTTTCTTATCCATTTTTCAGTCAAAATTAAATTAGTCTCCAGGTATTAGAGATGACTTAATTTTATATCTTGTAATTGTTTTTAATTTTTGATAAAATTATAATTTTAATTTTTTTCTTAAACTTTTTAAATTGTTCTAGCTATGTGTATGTGATAGTAGAATGCATTTATACATTTAGATAGATCATACATAAATGGAGTGTAATCTCTCATTTTTCTGATTATACATATTGCATGATCACATCAGTCATACAGTCATGTATGTACATGAGGTAATAATGACTGTTTCACTATACTATTATCCTAACTCCCATATCCCTTCCCCTCCCCTCATTCCCCTGTATGGTATTTAAAGTAATTATATTCTTACCTAGCCCACTTTATTGTGAGTTAGCATCCACATAACAGAGAAAACATTCAGCCTTTGGTTTTTGGGGTTTGACTTATTTTGCTTAAAATGATATTCTCTAACTCCATCAATTTGCCACAAAAAAGTCATAGTTTTTTCTTTTTTAAAACAAGTAATAATCTTGTTTTATATATATATATATATACACATATGTATACACACACATATATATCTATATATGTATATGTATATCTATATCTATCTATCTATCTATATATATATATATTGCATTTTATTAATCCATTCACCTGTTGAAAGACATCTAGTTTGAATCCAAAATTTAGGTCTGGGGAATTGTGCTGCTCTAAATATTGATGTGGCTGCATCACTGTAGTATATTAAATTTAATTCCTTTGTGTATAAACATAGACTTAAAATTTCCCAATAAAATTTTGGCATATTACATCCAAAGACATATTAAACAGATAGTGGATCATGATCAAATGTGGGTTCATTCCACAGATGAAGGTTTGGTTCAAGATACAGAAAACAATAAACATTATTCATAATATATAAAGCCTTAAAAACAACAATAATATGATCATCTCAATAAATGCATAAAAAGTATTTGACAAAATACTGCACCTCTTCAAGCTCAAAACACTACAAGAACTAGGGATAGTAGGAACATACCTCAACATCATAAAAGTCATACATGCTCAATTCAAGGCCAACATAATTCTAAATGGAGAATAATTGAAAGTCTTTTTTATGAGCCACTGGAATTTACTACTTTCTCTAGTTGTACTTTCTTTTTCAATACAACATTTCAGTCTTGTTTTTCTTTACCTTGGTTAGTTTTTCTGAGGGTTTATCAATCTTGTATATGTTTTAAAAACAAACTGATTCATTAATAATTTGTAATGTATTTTTACTCTCAATTTCATTGATTTTTACTCTGACTCCATTTATTTCCCTTCTCCCATTGATTTTAATATAGTTTTGTTCTTTTTTTGTGTGTGCCTAAGGTGTAATGTTAGGTAATCTATTTCATATAACTATATCTTTTTAATATTTCCACTTAGTGCCATTAACTTTGCTATTATTACAGAGTTCACACTTTCCCAGACATTTTGTTATGTTGTATATTTTCTCTAATTGTAAAGGCTTTAAATCTTTTTCAAATTTGCTTCCGATCCATTTGTAAATCAAAATAAATTAGTCTCCCAGTATTAGAGATAAATTCGGTTTTTACCTATCATTGATTTCTAATTTATATAAATTTCTGATAAGATGAAAGAATTTATCTTTATTGCTTTGTGGTTTTTATGATATGATTTGTGACCTATAATAGGACATAAATATTTTATGTACTGATGAGAAAATGAATGCAGTCTTTGGTGAATGACATATTCTATAGATACCTGCTAGGTTCACTTGATAAATACCATTAATTAGTTCTAAATAATTATTACTAAATTTTTTTCTGAATATTCTATCCCTTGGTGAGAGAGATGTGTTCAAGTCACTCAGTAGTATAATATTGTAGCTTATTAGATTCTTAATGTCAAAAACATTCTATCTACATGGATGAATCATTTTTTAGGGAATAAATATTTACATTTGCTGTATCTTGGTATTGGATAAAATTATTAAACAGGAATAAGACATTTTATTTCCCTATTTTGAATAATTTTTTTTCTTGAATTCCCCTTGACTGATACAGAAATATAAGCCCTAATATTGTAATGGATATTTTCAGGATACATCTTTCCCACTCTTATAACTTCAGGTTGTGCATGTCTTTTTTCAATGTGAGTCTCTGGTAACAACATATTATTTACTCTTACTTTGTTTTTAACCAAATCTGCTACTCTTTATCGTTTGATTGATTAATTGAAGCAATTTACATTCTATGTTATAGCAGTGACACTTATTTCCTGCCAATTGTTTTATTTATAATGTTGAATTCAAATTGGTTCTCCTTTACTTAACTCTTTTTCTAGTGTAATTAATGTGCACACCAGTTTTCATTTTATAGTAACTTCAGGAAATATTTCATTGAGTACTTTTTAAAACAGGTTTTGCAAATATTAATTTGTGTGGTCCCTCCATCCAGCTGGGAACCACCAAACAGGTGCAGCAAAAGAGTTGATGAGAGACATACAGAAACCAGTTTCAGAGAACTCATTCTACTTTATTGTTACATAGTCAGGCTTGTATTATCAAGCAAACCCTGGGCAGAATATGTCTGAGAGTAACACAAATGCTCTTAAAATCAGGGTCATAAATAAGCCTTTGAATTATAAAAAATATCTAATTACTTGGAGATCCAAGTCTTGTTGGATAAATAGTAAGGCTGCATGTGAGATTTTATTTAAGTCATTTTGGATGGTAAAGACTTTTGATGTGGAATTGGATAGATTGTTTACAGTCTCTGCACTTTGAATGTTTTGAGTGAGCAAGACAGTGGCAATGGCTGAGGTGGCTAGGGCAGTAATCAGGGCAAACATCCCTGTGATAATGAGGCCAATGGTGCACCTGGTGCAGTGCAGAGTTTCATTCAGAAGATTCTTCACCTCCATGTCCCATGAATTCTTCCATTCTTGTGACATGTTCACCAGAAACAATATGGCAAGAGGAATTCTAAGAATAAACATATGTTTAGCATTCATAGCAGAATTTAAGCAATTAAAAAGTCAGCATGAAGAGTTATGTGTATAAGGGACTTGTTCAAAGTTATATTTGGACTTCCCATCTTATCGGCATGGTGAAATGTGGTGTGACAAGTTTGAAATGGGTATAAGTGTAATTAGAAAAAAATAATAGAAAAAGTAGTTCCTGTATTACTAATATTCAGTATGGAGTTATTATCTGAGGAGGTAATCCAAAAAGAGTGATTGGGCAGCTCGACAATGAAGGCTTTTAGCATATACCACTGGGGTGTTTATGAACATTGATCTTTTTAGCTCTGATCCTTAGATCTAATAAGGTTAAGCCAACATAGGTGTAGTTACACTTATCAACATTTCCCCCTTCAGCAAGGGAGAAGAAAAGAGGTTGGTTTGGATTATACATGTCATTTGTAATATCCAAGAAACAAATAGATCTATTAGGCAATGATATGCTAGTATTCTATTTTATGATAGTAAATGTCATATCTAGTTCAGGGTCAATGATAACTGAATCAGTAGAGAAGAACCTCAGCAATGCTCCTTCCTAATTTGCTACTACCAAATGTGGTAGTCTGGTGACCAAGGCCCAATTTACCTGATAATTAGCTTCACTGCTTGCTGTTAGAGCTGTATATAGCAACACTACCATTGTTATTCCTGGAACAAGGCCCACACTGGGTGCTGGGTCATTATGGTACCTTGCTGAACTATGCCTTTAAGATCGCCCCAGGTTACTTTATGTGAGACTTGTCTGTTCTGTTGAGTCTGGCATCTCGGGGTCTCTCTTCCCATGATAGTTCTTTCACCTTCTTTGTTGGTAGTTTGAGGTGTCCAGGGCTTGAAATTTCTAGTAGGTACACAGATAGGTTGAGGTTCATCCTCTGGAATGACACAAGCAAGCCCTTGACCCATTGTTAGAGGGGACCTGTACCTTTCCAAATGTTGGTTAGGGGTCCTTTCTTAAAATCAAAGGCAAAAATAGGGCCTTATGAGGGGAGCCCAATGCTTATGGGCTACTGTTTCTTTTGAAAACTTTGATGTGGTGAGAAATTTTAAAACAAATAAAGCATAATGTATGGCATCATGTGGGGATCTAGTATAGCTTTACTTACTCTGTTTTTGAAGCATTGTTTTATCATGAAGGAACTCAACTATGCCTTGAGCTTGGGTGTTATAAGATAATCCAGTCACATGATTTATTGCCAAAATGAACAAAATTTTTTATGGGTATTGTTTATATAGACCGAGTCATTGTCAATTTTAATGGAAATAGTGACTCCCAAGATCCCAAAACAACTAAGTAAATGAAGGATAACCCTTTTTGTGGTTTTGCCCGAGGAAGACATAGTGACAACAAAGCAATAAATAATGACAACAAAACAAATAAATAGGAATCAATGATTACATGTATATATTTAAGTTTGCCAAAAGGAGAATGGGTGACATCCATTTGCCAAAGAGCATTGGATTTCAGCCCAGGGAGGTTTTACTCATGAGGGCTGTAGGAGTCCAATGGGAAGAAATGGAGTGCACTTTTCACAATCTCTAGTTAATTGTTTACAAGCTTCCTTAAAAAGGGCTGGGAACAGCCTATGGAGGCTTTAGGTGGATTAGTGAAAATGTGTATGTAACCAGGTTTTGTCAGTTACTTTCATGACCTTTGTTGGCCAAGTAAGTTGATCCACTGTTTTAGTGAGATCCACTAATGGTCCTGGTAAATGAGAATGTGCCTTGATTGATAAGTTGAATACAAAGAGGGCATCTTCTTCCTTCTGGCACAGTGTGGATGCTAGAAATCAAAACATCTAGTGGTTTGTTTAGATCTAGCTTGCAACAAGCTTAAGCAAACTGGGAAATTAAGTGGACACAATATTGGTTATCTGAAAACAGGTTAATGGGTTGTAGAAAACTAAAAGTTCTAGATATTGGGGGGACCACAATAGCTTGTCTCTCTGAAACATCTGTTGTTTATTGGAGATTACATCCAAAGTTACAATGGCAAAAGTACCATTGGAGGTTGCATCAGTGAAAACTAACATAACTTCATTAATGGGCTGAATGGATACAGGGTTTATATACTGTAAGGTTAATTCATTCAGAGTCTGGAAGAATTTATCTTGACCCAAATGACTGTTATGCCTGGGTATACTTTTTAACATTTATAGTATAGAGGAATTATTTATAGTAGAAAGTTTAATTACTCTTTTGAGATTGGGAGTACCAATCTATCAGGCTCTAACCCATAAGTGCCTACGCTGCCTTCTTGGACTTTGTACTAATGTGGCTAGGGCACTGAGTGGGCTGCAGATCTTAGGCATAATGTTGGAGGGCAAATTCATCCATTGTAATATATGCTGTTTGGTTTGTCATAATACCCATGTAGGAAGGCCTGGGGTTGCCAAAGTGATGACATACAGATCCTTATTTGGGTCAAATATGAACAATTATAATGTCCCTAATGCCTTGTTAACAACCAAATTGCTTTTATTGCCTCAGGAGTAACATCCTCAAATAATTTGGTTGTGGGTCACCTTTAAGGCAATTGAATAAAGGATTACATTGGTCTGTAGTAATTTTAAGCCAGGACCTTATCCAGTTAGTATGTCCCAATTGTACCTGAAGATGACTTAAAGGTTTTTAGTATGGAATGTAAATAATTGGCCCACTAGAGCATATGGTGTTAGGAAGCACCAATGTGTTTGAAAAAGTGTAAGGTGGGATCTTTTGTACCCTTTCAAGTGCTATACAAAGTCCGATAGACTTTAAGTTGTTCTGTAGTATCATTAAGGCTTGTTCTATATCATGATTCTTAGTATCAGCTAGCAGAATATTATCCATGTAATACACTACTGTTAAATGTATCCTAACAATGATTTAACAGCCTGTAGTACATACATGTGACATATGGTCAGACTATTTTTTATCCCCTGAGGAAGGTCTGTCCACTGATACCTATTTGTTGGTACCATATTATTGGTGACAGACACAATGAAGGTAAATTATTCTCTATCTGGTGGATGTAGTGTAATACTGAAAAATCATTCTTTAATGTCTAAAATTCTATTAAGATATCCCATGGGTAAATTGGTAGCACTTAAAAACTGGGCTGTGTAGTGCCCATTTTTTTTATAACAACATTAATACCCCTGAGGTCATGGAGAAGCCTGAATTTTCCTTTTGTTTTCTTTTCTATGATGAAAATGGGTATTATATGGACTGATAGAGGGATCTGTATGTCCAACTTTCAATATTTTCTTTATCAGAGACTTTAAATGTGACAATTTGTCTTTATAGGCCACTGTTCAATCCAGATAGGTTCTTCATGATGCCATTGTAGTTTAATAGCAGGTAATGAATGAACACTGGCCCTTAGAAATTGGGTTGTTTTTCTTTCACATCTCACATGTTTGGATCATTTAACTCTGTGCCTACAAAATCTTCATAGAAAGCCTTGTAATCAGTAGTAAGGCAGCTCCCATGTGCGTAGTTCAGAGAAAGGATTAGACTCTGATCGTGGAGGGGGTCCTGACTAAGGCAACTGGGGACTGTTAAGGTTGCCCATTTTCTCCTCATCTATCTGTAATTGCTGCATGGGTTTAGATATTGAGGAGTAAACCTTCTTTGGCTTAACTATGCCTATTTTAGTTTCTGTCTTTTCCTATTGTTCATTGAGAGTTTGAGCCTCTACCTTTGATGTTACAGTAAGCTCTTTCTCTTTCTTCTTGTGTTCCCTCTCTTGACACCATATTTCTGCTGGTATTGTGGCCATGACCTGACAAGGAAGGGACCCATGGTGGCACAAAGATTGTTGGATGGCTGTCATGGGGAAAAATTAGATGTAGAAACCATCCTTGTCTGACCTAATCTTGCCTAGCATTAACTGTGATTCTCTCCCATAACTCTGGATCAAATATATCAATAGTTTTAACCCAAGGATTAGTGTTCAGTACTATATCTCAAAAATTTTTGCTTCCTTTTTTTAATGTTAGTCCTCTTATACTAAGAAGGGTGTAAAGTAGTTTTTGTTCAAGTCCTTCATGGAACTGGTAATTTGCCCATAATTCCCTTAATTTCTAGGGGTTCCTATCTGCTTGTCTCTTATTTCAGCCAGGACCCACTGAACAGCTGGGAAGAGTGTGGTGATGGAGTCAAAAAATGATGTCCAGAGACCAGTTTCAGAGAACTCAAATTTATTGTTACATAGGCAGTCTTATATTTTTAAATAGTTGCTGGACAGAATATGTATGAGAGTTGGATGGCCCAATGGTTTTTCAACATGTGCAATAGATGAGTTGATGAAAACCAATGGTCTAAAAATCACTGGTAGAAAAAGAAGAGAAAAATAATATGCTGAGAATAAAAGGGGTCCTAGGTTAAAATAGTGTTGAGGCTAAGTGTGGCTAGCGATCCAACCACAGTAACTGAGTTTACTGCTGAGACATGAAAGCATCTCACATAGGTAATATAAACCTTTTCACATTTCATGTTCTCAACATTAATTCATTTAAATTCTGTTTATCCTGGAATGTTTTAATTTCATTTTCACCTCTGTAGGAAACATTTTTACTGGGCTCAGTACTGTTCATTGGCACCTATTTCTTTTGCAGGTTTTAAATATATTAATCCAAACTCTTGTATTTCAGAGTCTGTGTTGAAAAGAAGCATTGGAATTTGAATTGGTTTACCTCAAATTGTAACCATTTATTTTGTCCATGTACCATAAAAATCATTTATTCAATAATTAAAGCATTTTAATATAATGTGCATTGCAATAGATCTATTATAATTCAGTTGAGTTCTATCAACATCTTTTGAATTTACATATCATTCCTAAAAATTGGACAATTTTTCTAGTTCTTTCTTTGGAACTTTTGTTTATCCTGGTAGTTTTTTTTTATTTTGGAGTATTCATCAACCCTAAAGCTTCTTCAACTTGGTTTCTTGAATATTCTTTCACAGTATCTTCACATCTGTAACTTATGGTCAAGTTTAGATATATGATTATAGAGCATGTCTTTTATTTCTTAAAAAAATCTATATTCAGATTAGTCTAATCTGGACTGCAGTAGTAAATCTATTGGAGAACCCATCACAATCATAATATAAATAAATAAATAAAATTAAACAATTCATATCTAAATTATACATATATTAATACATATATATGAATATATGTATATTAAAGTGGTATAATCTATTGGTCATGCTACATACTGCATTTTTTCTACCAATAATTTGTAATGATTCTACTTTTGATTTTGAAATTTTTAATTGTAAAATTGTTTTATTTGTGATTATTTGATAAACATTACTGTGGAGTTTATCTTGATATATTATGCAAATGTGAAGTATGTCTTATTCTAATAAGGATCTCATTCTTGTATGTTATATGTGGCATGTTGCTGGTCATATATTCAAATATGAACATAGGAAAATTATGTCTGATTCATTCTATTGTCTTTCCTATTCTTATTCTCCTCACTTCCCTCATTTCCTTTTGTCTAATCCATTCTATTATCCCCTTCTTTTGTGTGTCTGCATAAACATATCAGAGAATATTTGGAATCTGCCTATTTTAGCTTGGCTTACTTTGCTCAGAATTATAGTATCCAGTTTTATTGATTTTCAAGCAAATGACATGTTTGTTCTTCTTTTTGACCAAGTTTCAATCCATAATACATATATACCATATTTTTCTTTATTCATTGATTCATTGAAGGCACCCACTTTTGTTCCATAAGTTTGTTGTTCTAATTGAGCTGCTATAAATATCGATGGGGAAACAACACTGTAGTATGCTAATTTCACTTCTTTTGATATGTACTGAGAAGTGAAATATCTGCATCAAATTGTGGTTTGAATCTATGTTCTCTGAAGTATCTTCATACTGTTATCCATAGTAGTTGCACCAATTTCAAGTCCCACCCACAATGTATGAGTTTATCTTTTTCCCAACATTCACACCAACATTTATTGATTCTTTCATCCTTGATAACTGCCATCCTGATTGGAGTGAGAAAAATCTCAGCATTGTTTTAAACTGAATTTATAAAATTACAGAGGTGTTGATCTTCCTTATTTATTTGAAAATCATTTGTATTTCTTCTTTGAAGTGTCTTCTGCTTTCTTTTGTCCACTGATAGATTGGGCTATTTATTATTATTTTTGGTGTTATTTGATTTTTGTAAATCCTAAATATTAATACTCTATCTGAGGTTCAGTAGTCAAATATATTCTCCAAATCTGTACACTCTCTCTAAATGCTCTTGTTTCCTTTGCCATGAAGAGGTTTTTAATTTAAATACCATGTCATTTATTGATTATTGATTTTATGTCTTCTGCTTCAGGAGTTCAGTTGTTGAAGCCAGTTCCTCAGCCAACATGATGGAGAGTTTGGCCTACATTTTGTTTCCAGTAGTTGAAAGTTCTCTGATTTAATGACCAAGTCTGTGATGCATTTTCAGTTCATTTTTGTGCAGGGTAAGATACATGTTAACTTTTTTCTATTATGTATGAAATTTCCCAGAATCTTTTTTTGAAAGAGTTATTTTTATACAATATATTTCTATGAGAACTTTCTCCACTCGGATAACTGCAATTATGTGAGACTTTCTCTGTCTTGTTCCATTGGTCTTCTTGTGTGTTTTTGTGCCAACACAATGCCATTTTTGTTATTGTAGATCTTCAGTAAATTGAAAAGATTATCTCTGGCTTTATTTTTCTTGATGATGATTGCTTTGAGTATTATGAACTTCTTATTTTTCTAATAAAATAAATAACAACTTTTTCTATGTCTATATGAAGAACATAATTAGACTATGAGTATTGCATTAAATCTATATATTGCTTTTGATAGTATGCATATTTTGACAATATTAATTCTCCTTGTTCAAACACATGGGTGTTATTTCCATTTTCTCATATCTTTTTCAACTTTCTTCTTTAATGCTTTGTAATTTTCACTGTCAACTTTTACCTATTTGTTAGATTGATTCCCAATTATTTTATTTTATTTTTTGAGGCTATTGGGAATGGGACAGTTACTGTAATTCCTCTTTTGGATAGTTAAGCATTGGTTATAAAACTGCAATGATTTGAGTTTATTAATTTTTATTCTGCTATATTGAGGAATATGTTTATGAATCCTGAAATTTTCTGGTGAAAATCTTCTACGTGTGAACCATTTTTCTGGCAATAGGAACAGATTGAGGTCTTTTTTAACTGTTCATATTTAAAAATTTCTTTATTTTGCCTAATTGCACTGTCCTGGTTTTCTAGGAATATTTTGAATGGAAGTGTTGAAAGAGGGTATGTCTGTCTTTTTCTGTGTTTGAAAAGAATGATTTTAATTTTTCTCCACTTAGAATTATATTGCTCTAGCCTTCATCAAATAGAGCTTTTACAATGTGAATATGTTTCTGTTATGCTTACATTTTTATTTTGTAGTGCTTTGAGAATAAGTGGATGCAAAATATTGCCAAATTCTTCTACTTTATGTATTGAGAGAGGCATGTGATTCTTGTCCTTAGATCTTTTGATGTGATTAATTACAGTTAATAATTTCATATATTGAACCAGCCTTGTGACCCTCGAATGAACTGCATTTAATTATGGTGCACTCTTTGAAATACAGTTTTATATGTGCTTTGCCAGCATTTTATTAGTAAGTTTTGTATCTATCTTCAAAAGGGATTTTGACCTGAAATATTTTTCCTTCATTGTGTCTGTTCAATTTTAGTATCAGAGTGATACTAGTTTCAAGGAATGAATTTGGAAAGGTAACTTCTTCTGTCATGAAACAATTGAGAAGTATTGGTATTATATAGTTTGAAGGTCTGAAAGAACTTAGATGAGAATCAGTCCAGGGTTGAACTTTTCTTTTGTGGTAGGTTTTGAAGGTGCCTTCAGGTTTATTTCTAAAATTGATATTTTTAAATTTTATATATCCTCCTGATTTAGTATGATTAAGTCATATATCTGTAGAAATTTTTTGAGAATTATCTATGTCTTTGCAGTACAGAGTATCAAAATTTTATTTGATTATAATTATTTCAGTAGTGTTCAGATTGATATTTCCTTTTTCACCAAAATATTTTATTTCTTTATCAAAAGATTTTTATATTTCTTCATTAGTATTACTATAGCTCTATGACTTTTACTTGTTTCAAAGAACCAACTTTGTGTTAGGTTATTATTTTCTAATTTATAATTTATTTTCATTGAATTTAGCTATAATTTTAATTATTTCCAATCTCCTGTTTTTGCTGTTATTTTCTTCTTTCCCAATGGCTTTGAGATATACATTATCATATTTGTTTCATGACTTTTTAATTTTTAGTAAAAAAGTTCAATGTATTGAATTTTCCTCTTACTACTGCCTACATAGTGTCCATGAAAACTTTGTATGTGGTGTTATTCTCATTTATTCCTAAGTAATTTTTAAAATTTTAACCCTGTTATTTTCTTCTATACATCAATCAATCAATAGCATATTATTTAATCTCCAGGTGACACATTATATTCTACTTTCAATTTTATTCTTGATTTCCAGTTTAATATTCTTATAATCAAATAGATTGCCAAAATCTCTAATTTGTATTTGCTAAGAATTACTTTGTAGGCTGTGTGGTATATTTAAGAGAAGAATCCATGTATTGCTAAGAAGAAAGAAAGTATATTCAATATTTGATGCATGAAATATTCTATATTTATTTGTTAGTCAAAATTATTAATTGCATTTCTACTTTTTTCTTTACTTTTTGCTTGAAAGATCCATACAGTGATGAGAGAGGTGTATTAAACTTACCCAATAATATTGTGTTGTGATCAATTTAGTTATTGAATTTGAGTGGTTTTCTTGATGTATGTAGATGCCCCATTTTATGGGACATAAATATTTATGACTGTTACTTATGTTGATATAAATTTCCATTGAAAAGCATGAAATGACATTCTTTGTACCTTTTGACTGACTTTGGCTTATTGTCCACTTCATCTGATATGAGAATAGAAAGTCCTACTTTTTATGTGATCCATGCAAATGATATAATTTTCTCATTGTTTTACCATCAGTCTGCGGAGCTCTTTGAATTTTATCTCAAAATACAGAAAAAAGGGAAAATGTATTTTCAAAACTCAAAAAAAATTTTCAAGATGACTGAACAGAGGAGATAGCTTTTCTGCCTGTTCTGTTGAGAGAAAACAAAAAATCAGACAGGCAGTTCTCAGTAAAATGGGTGAACAACATCAACAACAAAAGGACAGACTTTACTTGAATTAAAACTGGAATTTCTGAGCAGACCAGGAACTAAGATGTTGAATACAATAAAATAAGGAATGAAATTCCAACAGCACAGTCACTGCCATGGCCATGAAGGCAAAAACATAAGCAAGGTTGGTCTGTCCATTAGAAAAGTGGAGTGATAAGTTCACTAAATATTCCACATTTTTAGGAGGCCTGAGCCATGTCTGAATATGGAGTATTTGAGAACATTGCCCTACTAAACTGAAATGCATGCTGCACACTAACCATGTGTAGAAAAAAAAATTCACCACCTCTTGAGGTGGCATGCAGAGGACAAAGGAAATTACCATTTTTGCACCTGCACCATGTAGGACAGTATTTGAGGAAACATTTCTAGCAAACTCATATTTGAAGCTTGTAGCCCCAGCTTGGAAAGATGTATATGGCAGGGAATACAAAAGATCAGTTGTAGGAGATATTGAACTTGGATTTTAAACCATAGACCACAAAATGTGAAGGCTAAAGATGATGTAGGAGACAAAATTTAGCTCTTTCAACACATATATAAAACACACATGAGATCCCCTAGAGTACAGTTTTCTAACATGAACAAGCAATTACTGGTCCCTCAAGGTGTGCTGATTTAAAATCTTCAGTGAAATTGAGATTCAATGAAGATTCTACAGTCTGCCTAAGGCTAGACACAATTTCCAGAAATTATGTCAATGGAATTATGTATCTCACTCCAACAGTGCATAGAGTGATACTTCATGCTCTTCATGACCTTGCATAAAACTGTTAAGAAGAGAAGATGTGAATCTTTTGAACTACAACAGAAAAAATTTGTTAAATTCATGGATATTATTTCTCCTTTTTCTCTTTTCTTTTTGTCCCCTCTTATGCTATTTAATACACAGGACTAGATTTCACAAACATAATTACATATCCTACTGTTTTTAATATTTTCACTTTCCAAGTCTGATGAGAATAAGAAATATTTCAAGAGTCCTGTAATCTAGTGGAGATTTTTTGACTTTGGAATCAGACACAGCTCATCCTGAGTCCCAGCCCACCTGCTTATTAATTGTGGGAGTAGGTCCACAGAAGGAAACAGAAATTACAGCTTGACCATTATGTCTAACCCCAAATTGCCAAATAAGTTTGAATTTCATCTATGTAAACAATAGTGTGAGACCAATGAAGAATGCAGGTTGTATCCCTAATCCCTAAGAAACCCATGTTGCTTTTTCTCCTGTATAATATCTGCAATGTGAAAAACCTGTGGTCATTATGAAGTGAGAAAGAATAATCTGCTTTTGGACACTTCCTGGTTGGAGCTTCCTCCTCCCACTCAGAGACTTGTTTCTTCTAAATTTGTGCCTGAGGAGAAATATTATTGGGGAACTGTATCCCTTAACACTAGCAAATAAAGAGATATATCAGGTCCTTTAAGTCCCTGACATCAAGGGACCATAACCCTCAAACCTGAAATGGAGCTACTGTGAAATGAGGTATGATGGAGAAAGTCAGACTTGATCATATAGTTCCAAAAACACATGTACTTCATTTGTAGTATTTTATAGGTCACATAAAGGTATTATTCTGGAAAGTCTGTGCTATGTTATTAATATCCATTTCAACCCTTTCTTTTTATGTTATCAATGTGAATACAAGAAATATTTAAATCACATTTGTGCCTTAGGTGCTGTTTGCAGTAAATAATGTTGCTTTAAGAGGTTGATCCCATTTAAAGTTTAGTTTGTCTCCTAACAAGAACAGACAGCAGAAAAGTTAAATAACATTTCATAGTAATTGTCATATTATTTTCATTCATGAACAAAATAGTGGCATATAAAATCCATAAACTGAAATGACCTTGTGCATTATGTTAAATGGAAGTGTTCTACTGGTTAGACTAGATCCCACATTTATAAGGAAATGTTGCCTTAAAATAGCAGCAGCCTGAGGTTCTGGGAAAAAAATCCCAAACCTCAAAAAAAAAAAAAAAAAAAACTACCAATAACATGTCGTTCTGGTACTATTTATGCCTGGATTGGATATTATTTGCTGTCACTCACAATAATGCTGCCTGACTCAAGGGGCAGATCTTAGGTCCTGTCCAATCAGGAACACTTAGAACTGTCCAATACTGTTTTCTGCCAGGGAGTTGGTGGTGGACTTCTGCCACCTTTGCTCTTTCCCCTGAGATCACCATATCAGTCATTCAACTCTAAGTTTCACTCTCTTACTTTGGAGTCCCAGGTTGCTCTGCTATGCAGAGGCTGAAGATCCCTAGGGACAAGGACTGGCTCCTGAGAACCAGGAAATGGTGAGTGGGCAGTGGTATCATGAGCCTGGAAAGGGAGACTGTTGGAATGGCACAACTGACTGTGCAGGAACAGAAATTGGCAGACCTGTATTCTCCACAGTCTCTGGAATCTGCAGGCCTGTGCCTTCCTGTTGGGCAGTGTATCCTCATTCCTACTGGCCATTCAGGAGGGGAGCACATCAGTGGCAGAGATGCTCTCTCACTTCCTTATCCTTTTAGGGTATCCTCAACCCCTACCTCTAATACTATTTGGCAGGTGTGTGCCTGTGACTCAGCAGCTACCCAGATGCTGGTGATTGACACGTGGTCCTGTTTTCTTGATCAAATCTCCACATGCCATTTTCTGGCAGGAGAGGAGTTGTGGCCTATAGGAATCTTGCTTCCTCCTGATCTAGCCAATTTTCATTTTCACTTTCTTTTTACTTTCCTTTTTATTTTTTGCTGGAAGTTGAACCTAGTGATAATTTACTACTGAGATATATCCCTAGTACTTTTTATTTTGAGACAGGGTCTATGTTAGTTGGTGACATTTGCCTTATTATGGTTTGATTTATTTAGATTTTCTATTGCAATTAAATGTACAATTTTTACATACATATGGATTCATATATGGATTTATTTTATATTGTGATTCCTTAAAGATTATTAAAATAGTATACTCTCATAATATACATGAATGTCAGGTAATGTTAAATACTCCTTTTGTTCTTATAACTGAAAAATTTCTTGGCTACAATTATATATATAATTTTGTGGATGAATTTTAGAACTTCATAATTTGGTTTCTTATTTCATTAAAAGTAAAGCATATTAATTTTTTACTATTGCATTGTAGTTATACATAATATTTGACTTCATTTTGACATAATCATACAAGCAAAGAATATAATTTGCTACATTTCATTAACCAGTAGTTCCTCTTTCCCTCTCCTCCTATGTTCCTCCTCTTTCATTTATTTATAGTTTTATAAATTACTGCTTCACAGATATACATAAATGTAGAAACTACTATGAGGCATTCATATAGGTATATAACAATTTTACAGGTATATATTGTAGGCTAATTTGGGGAAAATAGTTTTCTTTGTAAGGGTTAGTTTTATCATTCACACATGGGATGTGTGAGTTTTTATGTGCCAATGATATTTGTGTTCTCAGAAGTTCCCCATAGTTTTTCTAAACATATATACATGTGAAATATCACATACATATTGCACATATATAAAACTTAATCATGGTGTTTTATACTATTTCTTAAATTGAATATACTATAAAAATGTGACTAGCTCCTAGGAACAATTTTTTTCTCACAGATTATTTATTAGTTCCAAGATGTATATTCTCTTTAACCATGCCCCTGAAATTGTAGGATTGGTGTTTGGGTGAGAAATGTGTTCTTACATGTTATTATGGTCACAAGTGCTATAATTTCTGTTATTCTGTGTGACAGTGAGCATCTTATAATATCAATAGCAAGAATTTCCACAAATAATAAACTCTTGAGTTTATGAATATTCACTTGTTTTAAGTCATCATCAATTTTACTTAGTTGTGTCTATGATGGAATTTTATTTTAGATTGCTCTAAATATTTTTAATATTTCTTTAGATTTTGAATTTCTCATGATTATTGAAACCTTAGCTATAGAGAGTCCTTGTATTAATTGACAATTCAAGGTATTTGCCTGCATTTTTTTTTTTTTGCTTCTGGCTTTAAATATAAGAAAATGTATCCAAAAAGGCAGATACATTTGGATTTCAAGAAAAAAAATATTTTGTTTTTTAATTAATAAAATAGAATATTTACATTTTT
This sequence comes from Sciurus carolinensis, assembly GCF_902686445.1. NCBI lineage: Eukaryota > Metazoa > Chordata > Mammalia > Rodentia > Sciuridae > Sciurus > Sciurus carolinensis. The sequence goes on along the minus strand of NW_025920198.1, from coordinate 181,335 downwards.
ATTCCCCGGGGTTTGTGTTGTAGGTCTCTTGTATGTTTTGTATTTGGAGGTTACTTAAAATAAAATTCTAGGGCTTATCTTTGGAAATTCTAACTGGAAATATAAATAAGAAAAATCTCACTCCCCTATTGCTTCAGGAAATGAATATTTACTCAAAATCATTGGTTAAGTTAATTTTTGAATGACACATTCGCTAAAACACCCACTCCTCTTTCTTGAAGATTTTTTAAAAATCATATTGACAGTGAATCATTCATTTACTTATCTGGATTTTGGACTTCATTACAAAATATATAGAATAAGATTTGACAAATCCTACAAATATGCATCATAATTTATTGTTTTCTGAATGATACGTTATAGAGATAGCAATGAAAGGACATATAGTTTTAGAAATAGTTACATATTTTTTCTTCAAAATTTCTTATGAACCTTTTAAATTTATTACTTTTCCAAGTCATACTTAGACTCTGGGTCTGTGATGTGCTTTTTCGTATCCCACTATCTCTAAGCAATTACCTCATAAAGAATCTAGGTTGGTAGCTCAGGTTTTGAAGAGTTACTTAACATGGAAGAGGGAAAAAACTTGTTTTGCTCCTGGGATGTCTTGTTTGAGTACTTTATTCAAAATGGAGAGAAAAAAATATTTCTTCAGATACATCCTCTACATTAGGAGCAAATCAACCATTGAGAGCTTTGAAGGGATTACATATAGTTCTGTCTCTGGGTGGTTCTCTTTTCAGTTGAGATGACATTTAATATCCAGAAACCTGTGTTTTCTCATTTCTAAAATGGGAATAATTTTAGAGGACACAGATTATCATACTTGTCATGTAAGCTAGTAACATGTGTATGTGCTGTGGCCACAGCTGACAAACCTTCTGGAAAATGCTGTGCTGATACTGGTTGTTTATGTGCCACTCACATAAATTTTCTTTCAAAAACTTGTAAAAACGTTTTCACTGTAGGCACCAATGACATCCACATTGCCAACATAAAAAGTTGTCTTCCTGTCTAAATTCCAAATGCCTATTCTCTGGTGCTTCAAGGTGGTATAACTGTTTCCTTGAACTGCATGTACTGTGTCTCCCTAATAAAAGAATTGTCTGTTCCATGCTTCTATCACCCACATTCAGCTATTTTAGAAAATGACATAGAAACCTGTGTTTTTTGCTTTTTTATAAAGGAGGGTTGACATTGGTTCTGGCTGGTGTCATTCCTTGTTATAAACTAAACCAGGATATCCCCAGGTCTGAGAAAAGTCACCCCATAAACAATCAAGTATATAAAAAGGTTTTGTTTATATGTAATATATGTGCATATTATATATATATTAGTCTCTAGTATATATACTAGTCACTAGTATAAAGCTAGTCTCTTACCTGATTTGTTTTAGGTGAGGAACACAATTTCTTACCCCTATTTCTTCTCAGGTACATAAAACAGGAGAGACACTGCCCTCAGTGAAAGCAGTGGGCTTTAAGCAGAAAGCAGAAAGCTTCCAGTGGTGGGTTTTCTCCCTCCAGATGCTGGCGGTATAATTCCAGTATTATATACATTCTGCATAAAATCCCAACCAGTGTCCTGGGCCGCTAGTTCTAATATCTACTTTTAGGCTATATTATATCATTTATTCACATTAAGTAATTTTCTTGATATAATTAATTTTATATAGATAAATTAAATTATAGATTTTATTGCCCTTAACAATAAAAACAATGTTTACATACATATGGATTTACCTATGTAATTTTCTCTATTGTGAATTCTTGATCTATAGATTACCACAATACTATAATTTTATAACATATACAAGTGTCAGGTAATGATAGCTGGTAACTTTGCTTTTACATTTCATGGAGTTCTTGGCTAATTATATACATATGTATAATCTTCCAAGAGAATTTTAGATGTTTTTACTTTGTTCCCTTCTTAAATTTTGCTGGGATATTATTATAGATTGGCTTGTGGAAAATAGTCAACTTTTTAATGATAGTTTTACCATCTATACATAGGATGTGCAATTTGTTCTTTTATGTACTTATGTGTATTTGTATTTTCTCAAATTCTACATGTTTTCAAATATGCTTTCATATAAAACACAACATTCATGTGACATATTTAATATAAATATTATTATATATTTATAATATATATATTATATATTTATAATATATATATTATATATTTATATATAATATTTATAATATTATATATAAATATTCTTGGTGTTTTTAGTATTTGTAAAACTGGATATAACAGATAATGTTTCTGGTTCCTAGACCCATTATTTTCCACAGTTTAGTAATTCTATCTTTCTAAATGTACATCCCCTTTAATCATGACCCTGGATTTTAACTCTGGAGGAACATTATTATGTTCTCATATGTCCAAGAGTGTCATTTCACACTTTGTGTTTGGTGGTGATGTATCACATGCTTGTTTTAAAAAGTACAGTTTCTGAACTTGGAGAAAACCAGTTTAAACTATATTTTCTCTTTATGAGAATGCCTTTATTGCAAATGATTATCAATATTACTTAAATTTGTGTACATGATGTGGTTTTATTTTATATTACCTAATTTCTAAAGATGTTTAGTTTTTCATGATTATGTAACACATCATGTTCAAAAGTTCAACTCATAAAGTTTGTCTAAAAAATGTTACCCTGAGTTTACCAATCATAAGTGGAGAGCTGAATCAGGAGTCATGTTGAGAGTACACTACACCTGTGCCAATGGGTAGTGGAAACCCAGGTCAGGGATATTATGACCAGACCTGCATAAACCTATCTAAGCCTAGCAAAGGCTTAACTGATCTTGATTAACACAGGGAAAATAAGAAAATGAGAGCATTTTTGCACTGCTAAACTCCAGATTGAAGGTTACAGAGAAGCCAACTATCTCCAATCCTGTGAGTCCTGTGGCTCAAAGGAACTCATGAGGCCAGCTACATTGGATCAAAATGATGATTTGATTGGTGTCAGGACACTTGACCCTCTGATTACCTGTCTGACTGTTCCTTGGCACTTCCAAGGCACAGAACCCACTTTTCCCTTGCACCCACCTAGTTTGGCACCTGCTGAGTCACTGGCATCAACCCACTGCAGTACTCTTCCTGTTCCTGGTGCTGCCAGTTGTCTGACATAGAAGTGGTTCTGGTCTGCCTTACCTAACTTTTTCCTGTGATCACAATGTTTCTGGGTCCCTAGAAACCAGGGACCTTTTCTGCCAACCCCTTCAATCTCACACCCTGCCTACCACTTGACCTACTAAACCTGCAGCTTCACTGTTTTGTGCTTAGTCCAGCTTGCCAAAGGGCAACATCCCTGCCAGGCCAACCTGAAACTACATTGCCATCTGACCCACAGCCTGTCTCACCAGACCACCATTTTATCACCTGACCTTTCCAGTCTATCACAGGTTGACATTTACCAAGCTTTAGATGAGTATTGTCTCAACAATGCCAGCAACTCACCACAAATTAAAGCAACAAGAACCTCACTAAGTCCATGCAACCAGGAATTCCACCTGTGGGAACTGCTCTCAAAGGGGAGAACACACTGGTATTGGACAGCTCTTACCATTCCACCCCTTACCAATCTCAAAACAAGAGAAGTTTAGATATCTTAGAACCCCACTGGAAACTTGGTGAACAAAACAATAAAAAGGAAGAACTCAACAGGTTATGCCCATACACCCACATTCAGTTCACACCTCAAGAAGAAGCAAAATTAGTTGAGAACAAACAGCAAATACATATTCTCACTCTTTGTCAAACATAGTCAAAATAACTCCATAATTTCTTAACTTTTCATTCAGATTGTACACTTTTTTCTTTGTTATGATTTATGTTTTGTTTTACTTCAATTTGTATTAATTTGTTCAAGAACACCTATACATATAAAGATTTGTTTTTCTTTCCTAATTTCTATCCTTTTTGTTGAAGGTGATTTTTTTCATGATCAGTGTTTTGAACGTCAAGATTTTGATTAGCATAGCTTGATTTTGTTTTTTATTCTTTTTTACATCACTGTATTCTATATTTCTCTTTTCTCCCCTTCCCTAGTCTATTGTGAACAACCAAATTCTATCCCTACTCTTGCTTTATATTCTTTCTTCTATTTTTCTCTCTCTTCCTCTTTAAAACATCCTATGTCACCACTGCGTCTGCTCTCTTTACCCTTTAAAATTGTAAACATTTTCTACCTTTCTATTCCTGCTCTCCTCATACTGAATTCTATCCTTAACATCTCTTAATGTTACTTGATGTATGTAATGTCCTCCCCTACCACCAATTACAGAGCAGTAATTAATATGGCAGAACTCATAAACAACACCTATTGTTTGACTTTGTGCAAGGCATAATTTATGATTATAGAAGGAAATTGCTGATACTTCTATATCTGCATATTATACCAAGTAACACTGTATATGTCAAAATAGAAATGAAGTACTTAACGTACTGCTATATATTGTTGGCATAGGTTTTTGCTATCATTGGCCTCTGTCCCCTTATTGTGAGGTCCTTATAACATAGAGGGACACTATAAACTCATAAGGTAGAAACTCTACTGCTTCATATCCATCCAGATATTTGGGTGAACACTCAAACAGTGTGAGAAACGAATGGAACAAACCATACCAAACAACATAGAATACCTCAACATCAGATTCCATTGACACAACAATGGAGGAAATGTTAGAGATGTTATATAGAAAGTGTATTGTTCAACTGATCTATGAAGTAAAATGTGACAAAATAAATCAAAGCAGAGAGAAAATACAAAGTGAAAGGTAACTTCAATAAGGAAACATAGATCTTTTGGAAGAATTATTTGGAAATTCTCAAGATGAAAGCATTCATAAATCAAATTAAAAATCCAATGGAAAGCATCACCAACAGGTGAGACCACAAGAAGATAGATTTTTGAGGACATGAAGACAAAGTATATAATCTTAAAAAAAGAGAACTACAGTTAAATGATTTTAAGGGACTATGAACAGAAATTTTAAGATGAAGATTCTGAAATATAAACTAAATAATGCACAATATTAACAATAAAATAACATCAGGAAATTTCCCAAGTCTTAAAAACAAAATGAAAAATCAAGTACATAAATTATAAAGGACTTCAGATATACAATATTGCAAGAGACTCATGTGAAGACATGTCATTTTGAAAGTGCCCAATATACAGATAAAAGAATCTTAAAGCAGCATGATTAAAAGACTGATCTCTTTTTAAGAAAAACCAATGCAATCTTGGCTAATATTTTAACCCAAACCCTGAAAGGTAGGTGGTTTTAGAATAACATATACCAAACACTGAAGAAAATAGATGCCAACCAAAAATACTATATAAAGCAAAATTAAAATTTTGACTTGAAGATGAAATAAAAAATTTTCATGATAAACAAAGATTAAAATAATTTATAACTTAAATTTGACACTATAAAAAATATGCAATAAAATTTTTCAGGAATATATGGAGATAAAACAAAAACTAGCAAAGCAGAGACAACACTAGAAGAATACTGAAAGGAAAATCAAGTTAAAAACTAGAAATAACCAAAAATGTCAGGAAATTAGAAAACATATTTCAATAAAAAAATCACTGAACAGAAAATTGTCTCAGCTCATCTAAAAAAGACATAGACTTTCAGGTTGAATCAGTAAACAAGTCCCAAATATATGTTGTCTTCAACAGACTTAGACATAAAGAAAGACAAACACAGAATGAAGGCAAAAGTTTGGGGAAAATATATTAGTCATGTTGTCTTCATATACAAGGGGCAGTTTCTATTCTTATATCAGATAAATTGGACTTCAAAGCAGAGTTAATCAGAAGAGACAAAGAAGGTCCTTTTATTCTCCTTAAGGGAATTATACAAGAAGTAATAGCAGTCATTGATATTTATGCCCTAAGAAGAGCAGCTACACATATCAAACAAACTCTCCTCAACATCAAGAGTCAAATAGGCCAAAACACAATACTACTAGATAATCTTAACATACACCCCTCTCAAAATTAGTTAATATAAATAAAAACTAAACATGCTACAGAATGAAAAAAATACTCTTAACAGACATATGTAGAATATTTCATCCATCAATGACTGAATATACCTTCCTCAACAGCACTTGGAACATTTTGCAATATATACCCTATTTTAGGCCAAAAAAATCTCATTGCAAATAAAAAAATAAAAATGAAGAAAATCCTCTACATACTATTTCATCATAATGGAATTAAATTAGAATCAATGAGAAAACAAAAGTAGAAAACACACAAGCACTTGGAGATTAAATCATATTAAGTAATTTTTTTGAATGACAAATGGATACCAGTGTGAATCAGAGATGAAACCAAAAAAAACTTCTTAGTAAATGAGAATAGTGGTACAACATATCAAACTTTTGGACCACTATGAAGGAGGCTGTAAGAAGAAAGTTCATATTAATGAGCCCATTCATTAAACAGGAAGACACCAAATAAATGAACTATCATTTCATCTCAAGGCCCTGAACAAAGAAGAACAACCCAGTAACAATATCAACAGATCATAGGAAATTAAGTCAGACTCCAACTTAATGAATTTGACATTATAAAAATAATTCAAAAATTAATGAAAAAAGTTGGTTCTTTGAATCATTAAATAAATTTGATAAAGTTTTAACCCAACTGAGTATAGGAAAGAGAGGAAAATGAAAATTTTAAAAATCCATGATGAAAATAACACCACAAGCCCTACTGTAATACAGAGAAGAATCAGAAATTACTTTCTGTTTGTGTAGTCCAATATATTAGAATATTCCTAGATACATATGATGTAACAAAACTGATTCAGAAGGATATAGAAAATTTGAAGAGAATAATTCTAGTAAGGAAATTGAGAAAGCCATGAAAAACATACCAAAAAGAAAAGTCTAGGATTGGATGGATTCTCATCCAAGATGTACCAAGATTTTAAAGAAGAACTAACATCAAAAGTCCTCAAATTTTTCCACAAAATAGAAAACTAAGGCATGCTTCAAACTAATTCTATGAAACTTGTAGCTCTGTACCAAAATAAGACAAAGTAACATCAAAGAATGAAAATGTCACATTGATTTTCTTGATGAATATAGAGGCAAAAAATTCTTAATAAAATACTGGCAAATTGAAAAGAAAAACACATTAAAACAACAGTTCACCATGGTCAGCTCAGAGATGTTAGTTGGATCAACAAATTGAAATAATCAAATCTAACCCATAATATTAATAGACATAAAGACAAGAAATAAATGATCATCTCAATAGATACAGAGAAAGCATTTCACAAAATACAGCATCCACTCATACTTAGAACTTTGGAAATACTAAGGATAGTTGGAATTTCTCCCAAGGTTTTAAAAGCTGTATGTGACAAAATGAAGGCTGACATTATTTTAAATAGAGAATCTTAAATAATTCCCACTAAAAGCAGAAAGAAGACAAGGATGCCCTCATTTACCAATTTTATTCAGCAAACTCCTTGAAACTCTGGCTAAAAAAATTATGCAAAAGATATAATTTAAAGTGATATGAATAAGAAAAAAGATTTCAAATAATTTATTTTGCAGACATCATGATTCTATATGTAGATATCCCAAAAACTCAACTGGTAACATCCTAGAACTAATGGAGATATTCAGCAAAGTAGTGGGACACAAAATTAATACCCTTAATTAAAATTCTGTACATCAATAATGAATCAGCTAAAACAGAAATAGGGAAAACTACCCATTCACATTAGCCTTAAAAACAAATCTACCTCAGAATCAAATTATTAAAGAGGTGAAGATCTCTACAATGCAAACCAGCAAAGAGAGCTGGTTATTAAATAAAAAAATATATTTTTATTTATATACCCATATATATGTAACATAATAGACACAAAAGAAAATGGAACAGAATCAAAAACACAGAGATAAACTTCACATAAATATACTAAACCCATATTAGAGAAAGTTGATAAAAGTAAGCAATGGAGAAAAGATAGAATTTGCAAAAAACAGTGCTGGAAAAACTGGAAATCCATATGTAATAGAATGAAAGGTAATTCTTATTTTTAACCCTCTACAAAAGTCAACACTAAATAGATCGAAGACCTAGAAATTTACCAGAAACACAGCACCTTCTAGAAGAGCAGATAGACCCAGTATTCCAACACATTGGTACAGGAAATGATTTTCTGAACAAGACCCTAAAATTAAAAGAAAATAATAATAATACTAATTGGATGACATAAAACTAAATACTTTCACAGCAAAAGAAAAATAAAGACAGAACCTACAGAATAGGAGAAGAACTTTCCTACATGCATATATTGTCAATTTCTAGGATTCAAATAGCTTAACACATATATGCAAGAAAAAAAGAAAGAAAAGAAAGAAGAACATCAATAAAGGGGCAAAAGAATTTAACAGACCATTCTCAAAGAGTAAATAGAAATGATCAAAAAATATTTGAGTACAAGTTCAACATCTCTAAATATTACAGAAATACAATTTAAAACTGCCCTGAGATTCCATCTCAGTCCAGTCAGTATGGCATGTATCAACAATAAAATAAATGCATGTTCCTGAGGATGTGGGGAAAACAGAATTCTCACACATTGTTGGTGGGACAGCACAATGTTGCTACCCCTCTGGAAAGCTATATAGATATTCTTCAAGGAATGAATCCACCATTTAACCCAGTGAAATCACTCTTCAATATTTACCCAAAACATTAAAATCAGCATACTAGAGTGACAGTACTAAATTAGTATTTATAGCAGCAAAATTAAAAATATCTAGGTTATGAAACCAACCTAAGTGCTCTTCAACAAATGAATTGATAAAGAAATTAGGGCATATATACACAATGAATTTTTATTCAACCATAAAAAAGGAATGACTCCATGACTTTTGACAGTAATTGGATGGATTTGAAGAATATTATACTATGTGAAATAAACCAATTCCTGTATCCAAAGGTTGAATATTTTGCTGATATGCAAAATCTAAACCACATAAAGCATGTGAGGGTATGAAAAGTTCATAAGATTTAACAATGGTGAAAAAAAAGAAGGGGGAGAAGAATAGGAAACAGTAAAATAAATCTAACAGAGTTTTCCTATCTATACATATAAAAATACCTAAATGAGTTCCACCATCATGCTCACCCAAAAGACAATTATTATTTTAATTAGAATAAGATATATCCAATGTTTTTATGAGTTCATGAAAATGATTTCTACCATCATATAGAAATAAAAAGAACAAATAAAATTAAATAAAAATGACAACGTTTGAAGGGTTATATGGTTATCCTGTTATAAACACAATACAATGTAAACAGGTATCAAAGCTTTATCACATAAATGTATAAAATTTTTATTTTATATATTAAAATAAGTTTAAATTTGAAAAACAAAGAATAAATATCCAAATGGGATTGTTCTTGCTATTTGATATTTTAATAACATATGTAAATATCATAAAATATTTGAACTCTAATTCATTAGTAAATGTTTTTTTAAGCAGTCAACCTCATTGCCTTTTTTTTATTTTCCTCATTGCCTTTTAAGAGTTTCTCTAATTCTACTTGTTCTGGAATAACTAGAGAAATTGATACATTTTCAGAAAACTGCTCCATTGCAGCAGTGTTGAATCAGATTCTTCATATCTGTAAATCATTGGTTCATGGTTGTGCAATTATATCTGAAGATTCCCTTTATTAATTACCATGACTCTCTCCTCTGAGGGATACATACAATTTAGTTCATGATTTATAAAATTACAAAATCTATATTCTTCTGTTGATGCCTGTGTTTTATATTTTATTCCATAAAAGTGAAATTATCATACTCCTTTTAGACTTATGTTTGGTTTCCTTCAGAGGTATATGAGTATCACTGTATAAAATTATATTAATAAATAATTAAAGTCATCACCTCCATAGAAGTCTACTCTCATTGGAAATTCTGTTAAATTAAAAACTTTGTGAATGACCAACTACTCAGTGTACTATTTACCTATTATTTCAGAATCTGTTGACATTCTGGGATGTGGTCATTGATTTCACTGAAGAGGAGTGGGAATGCCTTCAGCCAGCTCAACAAAACTTATATAGAGATGTGATGTTTGAGAATTACAAAAACTTGGTCTTCCTGAGTAAGCATAACTTCCCTTCATAATTTTAATTAATTATGATTATTTAATTTTCTTCCCTTGCAGAATAGCTTCTGGGGACATCTCTATAAGAATATGCTTCATATTTGTAGTTTTAAGAAATAAAAGGACATTTTTGGTACAGATAAAATGTTAAGACATTCCTTTTCATCTTTATTCTCTCCTTTTCTTGGGAGGTTATATATCTTACTTTAGAAAAGTACTGAGAGTATTTCAGTGATATAAAATATTGTGGCCTCACATAGCAGAAGACACAGTTAAGAGGCCCAAAGATCAAGGAGGATTTCAAACTTCAAAATTTTGATGAAACAACAGAAAAGATTTTTCAGAATCTTAGGTTGATTTCTCCGTTTGTCATTGAACATGTACTGCCCTATGTTTATCATGTTTTCAAATTTTTTAAAATATTCTGTTTGTCTTCAGTGATGTCCCAGTTTATTTAAATTAACCAAACAAACCCCCCTTTGCCAGTGAGTGTCAGCATAATCTAAAAGATCTTCTGTTATTTGTGGATCTCCACGTGGTATGTGCACATTGTTGGAGAATAATATCCTAAATCTTTTTAACATTATTTATATATTTATCCATTAAAATTGCTTTATACACGCTCTTTGTAAATACTTGTAAAGAATTTTCTGTGAAATGAAAGTAAAGATTCACAATAAATGCTTTTTCTTGGTCCATAGTGATAGTTGCAATTTGTAGTTATATGAAATTTTTTGTAAATAATATAGTTATTGTTATATATAAGTTATCAGTTAAATTTTCCCTTTTTCTTCCATTTCAGTGAGTAGGTTTCATGTTGTAGAACAGTTTTCCTCCTTTCATGTATTACTGTTTTATTTTTTGCTATACTTTATGAATATATAACAATTTCTATTACTTCAGAAGTTAGAGTGATATTAAAATTAACATATGCATGATTTTTTTTTTTTTTGCGGTGCTGGAGATTGAACCCAGGGCCTTGTGCTTCTGAGGCAAGCATTCTACCAACTGAGCTATATCCCCAGCCCTGATTTTTGTTTTTATTGCCAAAAATTATATGTGCTTTACCTTGTTTCTATAAATAGTACACCTTTTAAAATGAGTTTTATATTTTATTTATATTGTTTTTTATCCTGCCTAAGTACATAGTAATTCATATTTTTCATAGTTAATGTAATAGGGATAGAATCCAGGGGTAATCTATTAATGGGCTAAACCCCAACCTCTTTTGACATCATGAAGTTATTGAGGATGGCCTTGAGATTATAAATTTCCTACCTCTGAATTACACTAATAATTCTGGATTTTATGCATGACCTTTATCTATATATTCATGAATTTGTTTGTATTAATAGGATAAAGATCATAGCATTTTAAATTTAACTTTCAAACATTTTACAATTGTTTTTATTTTTATGGTTTTAAAATTTTAATTGTGATCAAAACCACAAAACAGTGCTTGATCTTCCCAACATATCACATCACATATGCTGTTCAGCAATGTTAATTCAAATTGTGATATAATATATCTGTAGAAGGTTTACATCTCAAAAGTTAATAAATCAGTTCCCATGTAAACAAGCACTCATATCTGTCTCTCTCATCAATATTTTCCTTCTCATTTCTGTTCAGGAGGATTTTTTGTTTATTTGTTTGCTTTTTGGTGTCTTATACCAGTAGAGTTCTGCTAAATTTTTCTTTGTGGTAGTGACATATTTCAGTTATCACAATGTACTGAGGATTTATCCTGATTATAGATTTTTGAAAAATATATTACATTTTTACTTGAAAAATATCATTCATTTTCTATATTCCAAAATCCTCCATTCACTCATTTCAAGGGATATTTGTTTTGTTTCCCCCTGGTAGCTCTGTTGAATAATACCATAACAAACATTGGTGTTCAAATGTCTTATTTGCCAAATATGCATGATCTTATAAATCAGAATTCACTGTCCTTCTGTCTTAATTTATGTCACTATTGTCAATTGAATATTGTATTGTTTAACATTTTCAAATTATGAAATAACTTTCTCCCAATTTTGTTTCTATTTTGAATATTTTTTAATTTTTTTTTGTGCTGCTGGGGATTGAACCCAGGGCCTTATGCTTACAAGGCAAGCATTCTACCCACTAAGCTATCCCCCCAGCCCCATCTATTTTGAATATTTTTCATATATCCATAAAACTTTGAGGTTCCATAAAATTTCTAGGATAAGTTGTTCTCTGTCTCTGCAAAAAATAACAGAGATTTACATGGAATTTCCAGATATTTTGAAGAGTACAAAGGTCTTTTAAATTAATCTTTCCATTCTGGAAAATGATCATATTCAACCCTTTTTAATCAATTGCCGCATGTGTGTGAATTTTTGAATATCCTTTCCACATTTTGATTTTTACCTTATTCTATTATGATCACAAAATAATTTTAGTACTTACATACTTATTAACCTTTAGTCTTTTACTTTCCTATTGGTTGATTCAATTTAATATTCCATATGCTATTGAGAACAATTAGTATATCAGTCAAATATTTTAAAATCATTTTCAAAGTCTTCTGTTTTTTGATTACAATTTTCATTGTCTTCCTTACAGCAAGTATGGATTGATTTCTCCTAGTATTAAAGTGTTGCTTTCTATTTCTTTATTTAAATTGTCAATCTTAACTTTTTATTTCTTTGATGTTTGATGTGAGTTGAAATTATATCTATACTTATTACAGTATTCTAGGGAAAGTTCTTTTTTATATAATATTCTACTTTTCCTCTTTTCAAAACTTTTTTGTTAAATTTAAAATATATTTTATCTCATGTAACTTCTTTCATTAAACTGTTTCCTATATTATAATTTGATCATGCAAACTTTCTTTTGACCACATTTTTATGTAACTCTCTTGTAATTTTTTGCTTTTATTCTACATGTTTTCTTAGATATATAGTTCCAAGTTGATTGCATGTATTTGTATTTCTTTTAGATTTATTATTTTTCTTTTTTAAATTTTAATTTGTTCTTTTTATACATAAAAAGAAGATACATACTTGGAGTATAACTACCCATGTTTGTGGTTGCATACAATGTGGAGTTACTTTGCATGTGTATTCAAATGTGAACATAGAAAAGTTATGTCTGCTTCAGTCTATTACCTTTCTTATACCCATCTCCACTTCCTTTCTTTAATTCCACTTTATTTAATCCAATTAAAATTTATTCTACACTCCCCCACATTATTATGTGTTAGCCTCAAATATCAGAGAGAACATACAGTTTTATGAATTTATATTTTACTACCTCTACATTTAACATTCACCAGGCACTTCTAAACATCTAGACAGACTAGAGATTTCAATTAAAAACTCAATTTGTCCACTGTGTACATTCTTTCTTGAAGGAAGTGCACACATTTAACAATAGTTCTAATTTAAAGGTGTCTTTAAAATATGAGGATTCTTGTCCTTCACCAACCCAGTCTGCTGTAATACTCCAATTTTAAGAAGAAATTCCTTCCTAAAAATTTTAACAAAACATACAAATTTTGTTCACTGATTCTACTTTTGTCACAAAATGGTAACCTCTTTAAAATCTAAAAAAGGCACATGTAGACCAGGACTCATTTTTCCTTTATATACACTATATAAAGACAATAAAGAACAAAACCCATACACATAGTAACAATTGTAACTTTTGACTCATTTTAAGCACACTGCCATGGTAGAAACAGCATGCAATGCTTTTTACTCAACAGGGATTTTGGTTATTATCCTCCACAAAATATTTCATAGAAATTTTTAAAATTAATTTAAAAACATTTTTGTTTAACTCCTTCTACTTTTAAAATTCATGTATCTAAAATGTTGATATTTCTTAAAAAAGCAACATTTTCAAATATGTATACAGGAATGAGAAGCAAAATGCACATACCAAGAAATGGTTATAATATGAAAAATGTATTTTACACATAACCAATCTTGCCCAGGATCCTCTCTTCTGAAGCTTAAAGCCTTCTTCATGTGCTCTTACCCCTGAAAAAATGTGGACAATGTCACTACTAGAGGTAATTTAAGAAGTCCTTTCAAAATCACTCCCAGAGGGCATTTCTGACTTTTTAAAACAAATGGGTATTTATGTAAAATTATATTCTAACTGCAACGTATATCAGTACCCTCTTTAAAATTTAGAATGTGAAGTTGTAGCAAAAGTTTTAATAGGTTGGGGGACAAGTTGAGAGCAACTTTTTCATAATATATACATACACAAGTCTTCTACAAATGCCCAATAAATCTTCCCGAAGGGTGTTGGACCTTTCCAATAGATCATATAGTTTATTACACTGCAGTCTCTCCTTTTGGGAGATCAACCCACAACTGTCCAAAGGTTGTTCACTGTTTCACCCATCATGCTCCACAGCTTCACTCACCTTCTGGGATGGATAAGATTTTTGTTTACCTTCTCAGGTCAAGGTGTCATCAAATGAAGTCTGCACATAGTGGACACAGAGGGTCCTAGTCTTTGCTGATTGGAAAAACTTTATGTCATCAATTTGTCCCCCTCCTCAACTCATCACTTTTGGTTGCCTACAAATATTCTTGAAATACCATGCCCCACCACAAAATGGTGCCAATTTTTCAGTGCAAGTCTTGGCCAGGATGGACAGTATTGGGCCAGGAGATTTAACACTCAAGGATTCCTTGGTCTGGGATTATAAAGGTCAATGCAACTATCAGGTCATGCAGGCATAGATCCCAATCCTTCACAGCCTAGGCCAACTCATGGCAGTCAGAAAGAGATCTGGGACTCTGCAGGACAGAGACTGAATTTTCCCTTGACCTGCATCTTACCCAGTAGCCTGGTCCTAGAGGACCACAGATGACTCATAGGATGCTCCATTTCTTGACACTCATTCTCTGCCAGAACTAACATGGCAGTTCCTTCTTTTAGATTTAATATTTTTAGTCAAGTTTTTTTAAATTTGTTTTATAATAATGCATTAATAATCAAATACAATTTGAAAAATGAAGAACTCACTACTCCTATTTTGTAAGTTATTTTCTATACTTCTTATATTTTTTTCTAACTTTCTCAATGGTTTAACGTAGAATTCATTGCTTTTCATAGTGGCATGCTTTGATTTTTCTCACACTACCCTTTATATATTATTCAGGTTTTTAATTTTTCACAGGATATCACTAAGTTGCTAAGACTGGTTTTGAACTTAAGGTCCTCTTTACCCATCTTCCACTATGATGCTAATATGACCAATTTACACACAATTCCTGCCTCTGTCAGACATTTTTTCATAAGAATGTCTTCACATACAGGATTTCTCCTTATTTGTATTAAAATTTTTTTACTCTGAATTTGACTCACCAAACTTCCTTGTAATCGTTATTCAGCATTCTTTGGTTAATTAACAACTCTCACTTATCTAGTGTTTCATTCCTAATATTTTGGTTCATTATTTTAATTTGGACCTGATTTCTTTTTTTCTTTATATCCTGTACTATTTTTAATTGATTTGTTCATAAAAAAAAACAGTCAACAGTAGATTATAGAGACATTTGGGAAATCAGTATGGAAGATATTAAATAAATAAAAAAGTCAAGTACAGTTTCAAACTACATATTTGAAATTTCAGCTAATTTTGAGGCCAGGCAAAAGGATTTCAAGTTTGAGACAAGTCACTGAAATTTAGAAACAATGTGTCCCCAAAAATTTAAAATGACTGATTTGTAGTTCTTTGGTATAGTACATTTGGCCTTAATCCCAAGCATCACATGTATTAAAAAAAGTAGAATTACTTCATGATCCAGAAATATCAGTCTAAATATATATTCATAGGAGATTAAATCAGAATGTTGAAGACATAGACTCAGTATTGTGTTCAGTGCAAAAAAGCATGGCTCTCAATAATCAATTTATAAAATAAACTCATGTGCCCACCAATGATTGCATGTTTAAAATCTTGGTATTTGTATGCTATTACTATTTTGCTATAAAACAAAATATAAAGTCATTTAAAGTGATATAAGATTAATATGCAAGATTTTGCATTATGTGAAACACAGTAGATACAAAAACTCAGTTTCAGGAGCATCTGATTCACAAGTGAAAGATATTCAGAGTGTAATTGTGGTCTCCAGGTACTGTGTTTTGTGAAGTGGTTTTATATTGTTACTTAGAGCCTACAAATTTTTATTTCAATGGGCAAAATGTGATCAAGAGTTTTGCTGTACCACATGATTACTGTTATATAATATATTCTTGATTAATACTAATGGAGGGGGCCAAGATGGCAGACTAGAGGGCGGCTGCATTTCACACTGCTCCAGGACACAAGATTCAAAAGAGGAGATAGTGAGAGACTTGGGACCAACTCAAAGCTGCCGGGTGAGTCTCTCCTGTTGGGGAGGCATCCCAGATGGGGCGGTAGCACCGGAACGCAGGGAATTTGTGAAGTGGAGTTGCTTGGCGAGACGCCCCTCCCCCCGCTGGAGCGGTAAACACGGACAACTTGGATCATCGTAGAGGAGGCGGCTCAGCATAGCGCTTGGACTCGAGCAGCCCCTGGGGCTCCGGGCGGCTGCCTGGGGAGGAGCTGCGTGGCGAGATGTTTGGACCCAGAACAACCGCTTCTGAACACCGGGGGGTGTTGCCCGTAGGAAGAGGAGGAGCACGGCGGGACTTGGTCTAGGAGTGACTGCATCAGAGCCACAGGCAGTTGCCAGAGGAGGAGCTGCGTGGGGAGCTGTTTGAACTCAGAGTGGGCGCTCCTGAGTGCCGGGGGGTTGCCCGGAGGAAGAGGAGGAGCGCGGTGGGACGCTTGGTCTAGGAGTGACTGCATCAGAACCACAGGTGGTTGCTAGAGGAGGAGCTGCGTGGTGAGCTGTTTGAACTCATAGTGGGCGCTCCTGAGCGCCGGGGGACTGCCGGGAGGAATTGGAGGAGCGCGGCGGGACGCTTGGTCTGGGAGTGACTGCATCAGAACCACAGGCGGTTGCCAGAGGAGGAGCTGCGTGGTGAACTGTTTGAACTCAGAGCGAGCGCTCCTGAGTGCCGGGAGGTTGCCTGGAGGAGGAGGAGGAGCGCGGCGTGTTGCTTGACCTGGGAGTGACTGCATCAGAGCCGCGGGCGGTTGCTGGAGGAGGAGCTGTGTGACGAGCTGTTTGAACTCGGAGCAGCTGCTCCAGAACACTGGTGGCCTGCCTGGAGGAGGAGAGTGGTGGGACGCTTAGTCTGGGAGTGACTGCATCAGAACCACAGGTGGTTGCTAGAGGAGGAGCTGCGTGGTGAGCTGTTTGAACTCATAGTGGGCGCTCCTGAGCGCCGGGGGACTGCCGGGAGGAATTGGAGGAGCGCGGCGGGACGCTTGGTCTGGGAGTGACTGCATCAGAACCACAGGTGGTTGCCAGAGGAGGAGCTGCGTGGTGAACTGTTTGAACTCAGAGCGAGCGCTCCTGAGTGCCGGGAGGTTGCCTGGAGGAGGAGGAGGAGCGCGGCGTGTTGCTTGACCTGGGAGTGACTGCATTAGAGCCGCGGGCGGTTGCTGGAGGAGGAGCTGTGTGACGAGCTGTTTGAACTCGGAGCAGCTGCTCCAGAACACTGGTGGCCTGCCTGGAGGAGGAGAGTGGTGGGACGCTTAGTCTGGGAGTGACTGCATCAGAACCACAGGCGGTTGCCAGAGGAGGAGGCGAGTGGTGAGTTGATTGGACTAAAAGGGACCGCTCCTGAACACCGGTGGCCTGCCTGGAGGAGGAGCATGGTGAGTCACCTGGTTTCGGAGCCACCGTTCCTGAACACCCGGGGGGGTACCCCAAGGAGGAGGAGGAGGAACAGGGTGGGTCACTTGGACTTGGAGTGACTGCCTAGGGCTACGGGTGGTTGGTGGGAGGAGGAGACCCGAAGTGAGTTGTTTGGACTCCTGGTGACTGTGTTGGAAGCCGGGCGGCTGTCCGGAGGAGGAGGTGTGTGGCGGGTCTCTGGGTCTCGGAGCTGTTGTGCGGGGCTCCAGGTGGTGGCTCAGGGGAGGGGCTGCAAAGCCAGGCGATTGGTGCAGAGCAGGGTCCCAGGAGCTAGGTGGCTTCTTGCTGGAAGAGCCGCACAGAGACACACCTAGGGGCTGAACGAAGTTTCCAGGGCGGCGGGCAGATTCTCTGGGAGAGGCAGCCTAAGGAGACTCGCCTGTGAAGGGTGAGGCTCCCAGGCCCAGGACGTAGGTCCGGGCCCCTGGGATCGTTGCAGAGGAAGACAGCCCAGCCCAGGTGGTAGTTGTAGATTGAGGGGAACCTCTAGGAGGGCAACTGACCAGCGAGACGTCCCCACTGAGTGACTCTTCCCGGCCGGGGGAGGTTTTCCCACAGGGACGGTAAAGACAGAGACATAGGCACAAACAGGCCTTGCCTCAGCCCTCAGTCTAGTTCCCCATTGGATGACCATTGGTCAACAAGTGGAGGTACCTCTGCCCACTAGAAGGGAATATACCCCACCTGAGGGTTACCACACCTAGAGAGGCAGCTTCTTCGTGGAGCTCTGCATTATCAACCTCCTCCAAGACTTCAGGCTACTGAAGGATAAGAGAGGATATACTAGCAATCTTCAGGGACATTATAAGTTGATAGAGGAAATCTGCAATATCTTAATGACCCACTGATTCCTGAACAATATGAGAAAACAAGGGAAGAAAATGCCCCAAACAAATCTAGATGATACATCAATAAAATCCAATGACAGCATGGCAGAAGAAATGACAGAAAGGGAGTTCAGAATGTACATAATTAAAATGATTAGGGAAGCAACCGATGAGATGAAAGAGCAAATGCAGGCATTGAACGATCGCACCAATCGACAGTTAACAGAGCAAATTCAGGAAGCAAAAGATCATTTCAATAAAGAGTTAGAGATATTGAAAAAAACCAAACAGAAATCCTTGAAATGAAGGAAACAATAAACCAAATTAAGAACCCCATAGAAAGCATAACCAATAGGATAGAACAGCTGGAAGACAGAACTTCAGATATTGAAGACAAAATATTTAACCTCGAAAACAAAGTTGAACAAACAGAGAAGATGGTGAGAAATCATGAACAGAATCTTCAAGAACTATGGGATATCATGAAAAGGCCAAATTTGAGAATTATTGGGATTGAGGAAGGCTTAGAGAAACAAACCAAAGGAATGAACAATCTATTTGAAGAAATAATATCAGAAAATTTCCCAAATCTGAAGAATGAAATGGAAAATCAAGTACAAGAGGCTTATAGGACTCCAAATACACAAAATTACAACAGACCCACACCAAGGCACATTATAATGAAAATACCTAACATACAAAATAAAGACAGAATTTTAAAGGCTGTGAGAGAAAAGAACCAAATTACATTCAGGGGGAAGCCAATACGGATATCAGCAGATTTTTCAATCCAGACCCTAAAAGCTAGAAGGGCCTGGAACAACATTTTTCAAGCTCTGAAAGAAAATGGATGCCAACCAAGAATCTTATACCCAGCAAAACTTACCTTCAAATTTGACTATGAAATAACATCATTCCATGATAAACAAAAGCTAAAAGAATTTACAAAAAGAAAGCCAGCATTACAGAACATTCTCAGCAAAATATTTCAAGAGGAAGAGATAAAAAATAAAGAAGCAAATCAGCAAAGGGAGGAATTATCCTAAAGGAACTGTCAAATAAAGGAGGAACCAAGATGTGTCAAAAATTTTAAATATGAACCAAATGACTGGGAATACAAATCATATCTCAATAATAACCCTGAATGTTAATGGCCTGAATTCATCAATCAAAAGACATAGACTGGCAGATTGGATTAAAAAGAAAGATCCAACAATATGTTGCCTGCAAGAGACTCATCTCATAGAAAGAGATACCCATAGACTAAAGGTGAAAGGATGGGGAAAAACATACCATGCACATGGGCTCAGCAAAAAAGCTGGAGTATCCATCCTCATTTCAGATAATGTGGACTTCAAGCCAATGTTAGTTAGAAGGGATAAAGAAGGACATTTCATACTGCTTAAGGGAAGCATAAATCAGCAAGATATAACAATCATAAACATCTATGCCCCAAACAGTGGCTCATCCATATATGTTAAACAAATCCTTCTCAATTTTAGAAACAAAATAGACCATAACACAATAATACTAGGTGATTTTAACACGCCTCTTTCACCAGTGGACAGATCTTCCAAACAAAAATTGAACAAAGAAACCATAGATCTCAATAACGCAATCAATAATTTAGACTTAACAGACATTTATAGAATATACCATCCAACCAAGAGCGAATACACTTTCTTCTCAGCAGCACATGGATCCTTCTCTAAAATAGACCATATATTATGCCACAAAGCTAATGTCAGCAAATACAAGAAGATAGAGACACTACCTTGTATTCTATCAGATCATAATGGATTGAAGTTACAAATTAATGAAAGAGTAAAAAACAGAAACTACTCCAACACCTGGAGATTAAACAACATGCTACTATATGATGAATGGATAACAGAAGATATTAGGAAGGAAATTAAAAAATTCTTAGAGGTAAACGAGAACAAAGAAACATCATATCAAAATCTCTGGGACACTATGAAAGCGGTACTTAGAGGAAGATTTATTTCATGGAGCGCATTTAATAAAAGAAGTAAAACTCAAAAAATAAATGACCTAACACTACAGCTCAAAGCCCTAGAAAAAGAACAGACCAACACCAAAAGTAGTAGAAGACAGGAAATAGTTAAACTGAGAGCTGAAATCAACGAAATTGAAATGAAAGAAACAATACAAAAAATTGACAAAATAAATAGTTGTTTTTTCAAAAAAATAAACAAAATTGATTAACCTTTAGCCACACTAACAAAGAGAAGACGAGAGAAAACCCAAATCACTAAAATTCGGAATGAACAAGGAAATATCACAACAGGCACGACTGAAATACAAAACATAATTAGAAGCTATTTTGAAAATCTATACTCCAACAAAATAGAAAATTTTGAAGACATCAACAGGTTTCTAGAGACATATGAATTGCCTAAACTGAACGAGGAGGACATACACAATTTAAATAGACCAATTTCAAGTAATGAAATAGAAGAAGTCATCAAAAGCCTTCCAACAAAGAAAAGTCCAGGACCAGATGGGTTCTCAGCCGAGTTCTACAAAACTTTTAAAGAAGAACTCATTCCAATACTTCTCAAAGTATTCCAGAAAATAGAAGAGGAGGGAACTCTCCCAAACTCATTCTATGAAGCCAATATTACCCTGATTCCTAAACCAGACAGAGACACATCGAGGAAAGAAAATTTCAGACCAATATCCTTAATGAATATCGATGCAAAAATTCTAAACAAAATTTTAGCAAATCGCATACAAAAACATATTAAAAAGATAGTGCACCATGATCAAGTGGGTTTCATCCCAGGGATGAAATGTTGGTTCAACATCAGGAAATCAATAAATGTCATTCACCATATCAATAGACTTAAAGTCAAGAATCACATAATTATTTCGATAGATACAGAAAAAGCATTTGATAAAATACAGCACCCCTTCATGCTCAAAACACTAGAAAAAATAGGGATAGTGGGAACATTCCTTAACATTGTAAAGGCCATCTACGCTAAACACATGGCTAATATCATTCTAAATGGTGAAAAACTGAAAGCATTCCCTCTAAAAAGTGGAACAAGGCAGGGATGCCCTCTTTCACCACTTCTATTCAATATCGTCCTTGAAACTCTAGCCAGAGCAATTAGACAGACCAAAGAAATTAAAGGGATACGAATAGGAAAAGAAGAACTCAAACTATCCCTATTTGCTGATGATATGATGGTATACTTAGAGGAACCAGGAAATTCCACAAGAAAACTTTTAGATCTCATAAGTGAATTCAGTAAAGTAGCGGGATATAAGATCAATGCACATAAATCTAAGGCATTTTTATATATAAGCGATGAATCTTCAGAAAGAGAAATTACTAAAACTACCCCATTCACAATAGCTTTGAAAAAAATAAAGTATTTGGGAATCAATCTCACAAAAGAGGTGAAAGACCTCTACAATGAGAACTACAGAACACTAAAGAAAGAAATTAAAGAAAACCTTAGAAGATGGAAAGATCTCCCATGTTCTTGGATAGGAAGAATTAATATTGTCAAAATGGCCATACTACCAAAAGTGCTATACAGATTCAATGCAATTCCAATTAAAATCCCAATGATGTACCTCACAGAAATAGAGCAAGCAATTATGAAATTCATCTGGAAGAATAAAAAAACCCAGAATAGCTAAAGCATTCCTTGGCAGAAAGAGTGAAGCAGGGGGTATCGCAATACCAGATCTTCAACTCTACTACAAAGCAATAGTAACAAAAACGGCATGGTATTGGTACCAAAATAGAAAGGTGGATCAATGGTACAGAATAGAGGACACAGACACAAACCCAAATAAATACAATTTTCTCATATTAGACACAGGGGCCAAAAATATGCAATGGAGAAAAGATAGCCTCTTCAACAAATGGTGCTAGGAGAATTGGAAATCCATATGCAACAGAATGAAACTAAACCCATATCTCTCACCATGCACGAAACTAAACTCAAAATGGATCAAGGATCTCGGAATCAGATCAGAGACCTTGCATCTTATAGAAGAAAAAGTTGGTCCAGAGCTTCAACATGTCGGCTTAGGATCAGACTTCCTCAACAGGACTCCCATAGCACAAGAAATAAAAGCAAGAATTAATAACTGGGATAGATTCAAACTAAAAAGCTTTCTCTCAGCAAAGGAAACTATCAGCAATGCAAAGAAAGAGCCTACAGAGTGGGAGAAAATCTTTGCCAATCATACTTCAGATAGAGCGCTAATCTCCAGAATCTATAAAGAACTCAAAAAACTCTACACCAAGAATGTAAATAATCCAATCGACAAATGGGCTAAGGAAATGAATAGACACTTCACAGAAGAAGATATACAAGCAATCAACAAACATATGGAAAAATGTTCAACATCTCTAGTAATAAGAGAAATGCAAATCAAAACCACCCTAAGATTCCATCTCACCCCAATTAGAATGGCAATTATCAAGAATACAAGCAACAACAGGTGTTGGTGAGGATGTGGGGAAAAAGGTACACTCTTACATTGCTGGTGGGGCTGCAAATTAGTGCAGCCACTCTGGAAAGCAGTGTGGAGATTCCTTAGAAAACTTGGAATGGAAACACCATTTGACCCAGCTATCCCACTCCTTGGCCTATACCCAAAGGACTTAAAATCAGCATATTACAGAGATACAGCCACATCAATGTTCATAGCTGCTCAGTTCACATTAGCCAGATTGTGGAACCAACCTAGATGTCCTTCAATTGATGAATGGATAAAGAAAATGTGGTATATATATACAATGGAATATTACTCAGCCATAAAGAATGATAAAATTATGGCATATGCAGGCAAATGGATGAAACTGGAGAATATCATGCTAAGTGAGATAAGCCAATCTCAAAAAACCAAAGGAAGAATGATATCGCTAATAAGTGGATGATGACACATAATGGGGGGTGGGAAGGGTTAGTGTTGGGGTTGGAGTTGGGTTTAGGGAGGGGGGCAGGAATGGAGGAAGGAAGGACTGTATAGATGGAGGGGAAGGGTAGGAGGGGGGGGAAGGGAAAAAATGGCAGAATGAATCAAACAACATTACCCTATGTAAATTTATGATTACACAAATGGTATGCCTTTACGCCATGTACAAACAGAGAAACAACATGTATCCCATTTGTTTACAATAAAAAAAAATACTAATGTAATAAATGTAATATTTGTAAGCACAAAACAGATAATTAAACAAAATAATACTTGTATTACTAATATTACATGTGTCATTTTACCTTGTATAAATACACTAAAATACAATAATATAACTGGTAAATATACAAAATTGAATTTGTCAAAAAATCAGCAAATAATATAAATATCAAACAACATTTTATTAGTCTTGATTTTTATGTGTTGGCTTCATCCAAGTAATGTTGACATAGGCTCTGCAAGGCTTTTATTGCCTCTTGAACTTGTTTTTTTTTTTTTGCAAAATCTTCTAAACATGTATATGTTTTCCTCATTAAATTATTTTTTTAATATTTTTTCTTAAGATTCCCTACCCTCTTTAAACTTGTTGAATATCTTTTGTTTTAGCATCCAAAAGCTACCTGTTACATCCAGATCTCTGTGTCTTTGGAAAAAGAAAACAATTTTCACACAATCTTCAAAAAAGTCAGAAATGTTTGTTTCTGTTTTATATTTTGTTTATTTTACTGAGAGTGATGGTAGCTTGTAGATTTTTTTCCTAATTGCCCAATGCTACATTAGACAGGCAAAAGTATTATAATACATAAAGGATAAATTCCTTTCCTGTACTATATCACTATTCCTAGTAATGTACTCATCTTGAATACAGTGTTCTCTACAATAATTTGGGTAATTTTAACAGCATAATTGTGTATGAACTTTTTTTGTAACATGTGTTTCTGTAGTAATGATGGCCTTGGATTTACTAATCTGCTACACTTCTGATGTTCTGATATTGCTAACATTGCTATAATTTTCTGTTATGCAAGCATAATATATTTTTCGATGTCTACTAAGTAATTCTTATAAAATTTTTATTCATTTCAGCAATGACTTGTCAGGATATCCAAGAATTTTCACCAGACCAGGGCATAAAACATATGTTTAAAAAAGCAATTAATGGAAATTATGGAAATTGTGACCTTGACAAGTTACAACAGAGGACAATATGGAAAACTTTAAGTGAGAGTGAACATCACAAATCATATCATCAGAAATCAGACCTAGTTCAGTGGCAAAGAATTTATACTGGAGAGAAGCCTTCCAAATGTATAGCATATGACAAAAGTTTGAATGCAAAATCATACCTTATTTGCCATCAGAGTGTTCATATGAGAGAGAAATCCTACCAGTGTACAGAATGTGACCAAGATTTTAATTGGAGTTCCCACCTTACTCAACACCAGAGAATTAATACTGGAGAGAAGCCTTTTGAATGTAAAGAATGTGGCAAAGCTTTTAATCATAAATCAAACCTTATTCACCATCAGGTGTTTCATACTGGAGAGAAACCCTATGAATGTAAAGAATGTGGTAAAGCTTTTAATCAAATATCACACCTTATTCAACACCAGATAATTCATACTGGAGAGAAGCCATACATATGTAAAAAATGTGGGAAAGCTTTTATTGCAAAATCAGGCCTTATTCACCACCAGAGAATTCATACTGGAGAGAAGTCCTATGAGTGTAAAGAATGTGGCAAAACTTTTAATTATAAATCAAACCTTTTTCACCATCAGGTAATTCATGCTGGAGAGAAGCCCTATGAATGTAAAGAATATGGCAAAGCTTTTAATCAGAGATCACACCTTACTCAACACCAGAGAATTCATACAGGAGAGAAGCCATACAAATGTAAAGAATGTGGCAAAGCTTTTAATCATAAATCAAACCTTATTCACCACCAAAGAATTCATACTGGAGAGAAGCCATACATTTGTAAAGAATGTGGCAAAACTTTTAATCTGAAATCAAGCCTTATTCACCACCAGATAATTCATACTGGAGAGAAGCCCTATGACTGCAAAGAATGTGGCAAAGCTTTTAATCAGAAATCAAGCCTCATTCACCACCAGAGAATTCATACTGAAGAGAAGCCATATATTTGTAAAGAATGTGGCAAAACTTTTAATCATATATCAAACCTTATTCACCATCAGATAATTCATACTGGAGAGAAGCTGTATGAATGTAAAGAATGTGGCAAAGCTTTTAATCATAAATCAAATCTTATTCGCCATCAGGTAATTCATGCTGGAGAGAAGCCATACAAATGTAAATAATGTTGTAAAGCTTTTATTGCTAAATTAAGCCTTATTTACCACCAGAGAATTCATACTGGAGAGAAGCCCTATGAATATAAAGAATGTGGCAAAACTTTTAATCTTAACTCAAGCCTTATTTGGCATTAGAGAATTCATACAGGAGAGAAACCGTACCTAGGTAAAGAATGTGGCCAAGCTTTTAATCAGAAATCACACCTTACTCAACACCAGAGAATTCATACTGAACAGAAGCTTGTATAGTACTGCTTTATCTAAGGTTAATATTGTAAAGATTTTCTCTCATTCCATAGGTCCTCTGTTCATGTTATTGTTTCCCTACTGGGATTTTTATTTTGAGTCCATCCCATTTGTTGTTTCTTGAGTCTTACAAGTTTTGTTAATGCAGTCAGTTTCTAAGCTAACATGGTGTAGGCCTGGTCCAACTTTTTCTTCTATTAAGTAAAGGTCTCTCTTGTAGTTCCTACATCTTTAATCCCCTTTGAGTTGATTTTTTCCACAAGGTTAGAGATAGAGCTTTGATTTCATTTTGCTATGTATAAATTTCCATTTTTTTCAGCACCAATTTAATAGGCTATCTCTTTTCATTGTGTTTTTGGTGCCTTTGTTTAGAATGAGATAAACCTATTTACTTTGGTTTCTCTCTGTGTCTTTTGTACCATTATACTACATGTCTATTTTGGTGCCAAAACCATGCCATTTTTGTTACGATTACTCTGTAGATCTGCATTGTGAGCCCCCTGCTTCATTCTTCTTGGTAAGGATTACTTTGGCTATTCTGGATCTCTTGTTTTCCAAATGAATTTCATGATTGCTTTTTGTAGTTCTGTGAAGAATGTCATTTGGATTTTAGTAGAAATTGCATTAAATCTGTAACAGTTTTTGTAGTATGGTCATTTTGACAATATTAATCCTGCCTATCCAAGTGCATGAGAGATCTTTCTGTTTTCTATGGATTACCTCAATTTTCTTATTTAGAATTCTGATTTTTCTCTTGTAGAAGTCTTTCCCCTCTTTTATTAGGTTGATTCTCAATATATAAATTTTTTGCAACTATTGTGAATGTTGATTCATCACTGATGTATAGAAATGCATTTATGAGTATTGATTTTATACCCTGCTATTATTTTCCTTAATTTTGTTATTAGATGGAGTAGTTTTCTCATGGAGTTTTTGTGTCTTTTGAATGTAGAATCATGTCTTTGGCAAATAGTGATATGCTTAATTTTTATTTACTATTTATGTCTTTTTAATTTCTTTCATCTGTCCAATTACTGTGGCTCGAGTTTCAAGGACTATGTCAAATAGAAGTGTTAATAGAGGCTATTTATATCTTCTTCCAATTTACATGGGTAAGGCTTCATTTTTGGTGTAACTAGAATTATGTTATCCTTTGCCTTAGCATAGATGACTTTCATCGTGTTGAGTTATGCTCCCACTATTCCTAGATTTTCTAGTGTTTTAAACAGAAATTGATGCTTTTTTTTGTCAAATGAATTATCTCCATGTATTGAGATGACCACATATTTCTCTTCTTTATATCTACTGATGTGATGAATTATGTTTATTGATATCCATATGATGAACTAACTTTGCATATCAGGGATAAACCCAATTGAATTGTGGTGCACCATTTTTTTGTTATAATTACTTTTTTATATTTTTGCAGACTACATTTTAATTCAATCCACAGAAATGGGGTACATCTTCTCATTTCTATGATTGTGCACAATGTAGATTCATACCATTTGTGTAATTGTATGTGTACATAGGGTAATGATGACTGTCTCATTCCACAATTTTTCATATACCCCTCCTCCCTCTTATTTTTATTTATATAATCTAAATTTTCTCCATTCTTCTTTCACCCCTCAACCCCATACCAACATTATATATATCATCATCTACTTATCAGGGAATATATTTTGGCCTTTTGTTTTTGGAATTGGCTTATTTAACTTAGTATATTATTATTCAATTCCATTCATTTATTTGCAAATGCCATGATTTTATTCTTTATTCCTGAATAATATTTTATTGTGTATATATACCAGAGTTTCTTTATCCATTCATCTGTCAAAGAGTATCTAGGTTGGTTCCACAATCAACATCTCTAATTATTATAGAAATGCAAATTAATACAACTCTAATATTACATCTTACTCCATTTATAATGGGTATTATAAAGAACACAAGCGATAATCAATATTGGCGTGGATGTAGGGAAATAAACACACTTTTATATTGCTGGTGGAGTTGCAAATTGGTGCAGCCGCCTGGAAAGCAGTGTGGAGATTCTTTAGAAAACTTGGAATGGACCAAAACTTTGACCCAATTATCCCACTCCTCAGATTATACACAAGGAACTTAAAATTAGCATAGTACAGTAAGAGCACCATCAATGTTTATAGCAGCACCATATTTTTAATGTGTCTTTGTGATTTGACAGAATTTTATTAAGAGTTTTTGGGTCTAGTTCATCAGGAATATTGATCTGAAGTTTTCATTTCTTGATGTGTCATAGTATGTTTTTTGTATTAACATTATACTAGTCTCATAGAATGAATTAGGAAGAGTTCTCTTCTTTTCTATTTCATAGTATAATTTGAGGAGTATTGGCATTGATTCTTCTTTGAAGGCCTTGTGGAACTCAGCTGAGATTTGGTCTCTAGTACCTGGATTCTCTTGTTTGGTAGACATTTGATAGTGTCTTCAGTTTTATTGCTTACAATTGGTCTCTTTACATTGTGCATATTCTCTTGATTCAGTTTGGGTAGTTTATATGTCTTTTGAAATTTGTCAACATCTTGAAGATTTTGTATTTCATTAAAGTACAAATTTCCAAAATAATTTCTTACTTTCTTCTGTATTTAAGTAGTCTCCATCATGATATTTTCTTATTCATCAAGAATTTTAGTAATTTGGGTTTTCTCTCTCTTTCATTTCAATAGACTAGCTAAGGGTTTATCAATTTAATTCATTTCCTACAAGAAAATAGTTGCAATTTTCTCATTTTTAAAATTGTTTCCATTGTTTCTATTTCATTAATTTCAAATCTAGTTTTAATTGTTTCCTGTCTTTTACTAGTTTTAGTGTTCATTTCTTCTTTTTTTCCTAGGACTTAGAGTTGTAAAGTTAGGGTATTTGGTTTTTGTCCTTTAATTCTTTTAATGAATGAGCTCAATGCAATGAACATTTTTTTTATACTTTCTTCGTAATGTCCCAGACAATTTGACATGTTCTATAGGTGTTGTCACTTACATCTAAGTACATTTTTTATTCCCCCTGATCTCTACTACTGTCCATTTGTCTTTCAGTAGCATGTTATTTAGTCTCCAGGTGTTGGACTACCTTTTATTTTTATTTTATATTTCATTTCTAGTTTCATTCTATTATGATCCAATTGAATGTAGGGTAATATTTCTCTTTTTTCTATTGGTTAATTGTGACTTTGTGGCATAATATATGGTTTGTTTTAGAAAACAATTTAGATGCAGTTGAGAAGGTTGAGAAGAGAGTGTATTTTCTTGATGATGGATGAAATACTTTATATATGTATTTTAAGTATAAATTATTGATTGAATTATTTAATACTACAGTTTCTTTGCTTAGTTTTTGTTTGGAAGATCTATCCAGTGGAGGTAAATGTGTGTTAAAGTAAGTCAGTATTACTGTTTTGTAGTATTTGATTCTTGAAACTGAAAAGGGTTTGTTCAATGTAGGTAGATGCTCCATTTTGATTTATTTTATTTATGATTGTTATGTCTTCTTAATGTATGATTTCCTTAGTAGTATGAATGTCCTTTTTTATCTCTTCTAACTTTGACTTGAAGTTCTCTTTGTGTGGTATGAGGATGGAAACTCCAACTTCTTTATAAAGTACATGTAAATGATGTGTTTTTTCCCAACACTTCACCTTCAGTCTTTGAGTGTCTGTGAGTGCTGCATTAAAAAATAGCTGAAATTCAAATTGGTTTTCCCCTATATGTAATTTGATTTCTTTCTCTCACAACTTTTAAAGTTCTATCTCTAATCTGTATGTCACTCATTCTTACATTGCTTGTGTTCTGTTGTAATTTTGTACACTTGTAGTTCTGTAAGTCTGTTGTATTTGATTTTCCATAACATTCTTTAGATTTGGAAAAATTTGTATTAGATCATTGAAAACACTGTGCATTTCTTAGATTTTTATCTCCACTTCTTTGTCTATTCTGATAAATCTTAAATTTGCTCTTTTTGTATTATCCCATATTTCTTGTAAGTTCTGTTCATGGTTTCTTACATTTTCTCTGTGTGATTGACTTTGTTTTCAAGGGTATAAATTTTGTTTTTGTCAGAGGTTCTGTCTTCCAAGTTGTCTAGGTTGTTGGTGTTGTTTTCTGTTGAGTTTGTGATTTGGTTTATTGATTCCTTCTTTTCATAAATTTCTACCTGTTTTTTTTTCACAATTTCTAAGTTTTTTATTGAAGTGATCTTTCATTTCCTGTATTTTTTCTTGGATTTCACTCCTTATACCATACTTCACATCACAGGACAGTTTGACTATATACATTCTAATCCCTGTTTCTGGCATCTCTTCTAATGTGTTATCAATTGGTTCAACATATATTTTGCAGTGTGCTGGCTCAATTGACTGTCCTGTGCTTTTCACAGAATCCCCCTGTGTGTAGTGAAAGCCTCAGTGACCAAGGTTATTATTTTATTAGACATTATTAGGAGGTATGAGAAATTCTGTCTCATGGGCAGTGTTATACCAGGTCATAAGCACTGCCTGGCAGTATGTGGAAGAGTATGTTTGAGTCTGTATCATTCACTGATGTAGTTGGAGTGATTGAAATCTTCAGTATCTTCTCTTGATGTATTCAGGTATTTGATGCTGTGCTGCTACTGAAGGTATGTGTCAGGTAAGGAAGAGTTTCTGTTCAAAATGGATAGTCATAGAAGGGTGACTTGATTCCATTTTAGTTGACAATGTAGTGTTTAATGACAGTAGTTTAATAATCTGTGTACAAATTTTTCATTTGAATTAAAATGCAACTTTATTTTACATGCACAGATCTAGTGACAATAAGGCATTATAAAATAAATATTAGCCTATTATATATCTTAAGCCATTAACTCTTAATTACAACTAAATGCTCCAATTAAACTCTTATAATTTGAGTAGAGTTTTAATGAACAATAAATTCTGGAATTTGTTAGCTGAATCATATCTTTGTTGTTCTGAACTCTTGAATTTGTGTCCATATAATGTTTTGAAATAGCAACAGTCATAAGCAAGAGACATTTTAAGTGCATGTATTAAGTACTATACAATAATTCTTCTTTATGGCTTTTTCATCTGTCTATATCCATTGCATTCCTGGGTTAGTTATACTAACTGTAATCCCTGCAGGCAAAAAAATGACCCAGCAACTGAACACTATGATCGTCTATAGTAAGCAGTGAATTTTTATCAAAGAAGAACATAAGTATTTCTTGAATTAATAAATAAATATGTGAGACAGCATATGTTTTTTGGAAAGGTGATGCTGAGTAAAATAGACTGAAACTAGTGCTTCAGTCTCAGCCCTGACATAGTGACTCTGTGACCTTGGGCAAGTTAGATATCTCTCCTCAACAAAGCTGAAATAATGAGATACCTTAGATGAAGGCAGTCATAGCTCCCCTCCTAAGTTCTTGGAGATATAACTGCAAGTATTTATTTGTTGAATAAATTCATAGGTTGGAAAATGTACTTTAAAATAATTATCATGTAGTATTTTTATTTCCATGCCCGCTTCTGCTGATTATAAACTAATTAGACATAAACTTACATTAGTATTTATCAACACCTGCTCCTTATCTGTTTCAGAGCTTTATTATTATGTGTTTTTTTTTTGCAAAATGAATTTTCATACTTTGCTTAGTGCTGCCTAGCTCCAGAGAGTGTTAGAAACTTTGCCCCATTCACCCACCCCTACCCTTCTTCCACAGTGACAATGTACTTGGGAGACTCAAGTCATTCTAATATTGCCTGGGTAATTAGGAAGGCCTCACAACTCTGCATCTCATATGCAGTTAATTACATAGTAAAATATGAGTGTGTTTTATCACCTTATTTTTGGATTTTCAGCATTACATACAGGGCATTTCATCGTTTGTTCACTCACTCATCACTCTTTTAAGAACTAGCTTATTATGCTCATGTAATGTATGAAATTTAACTCTTAAAGTTCCAAACTTCTTTAAAGGCAAATATGTTTTGATACTGGCCAGGATATGTTGTAACATGGATTTTGAAGACTTTGCAAGTTTATGTATTTGGATCCATACCTAAGCATGACCCTTAAGCACAAGTTCTGATAATGCTTCAGAATGCCTGTCACATCTAAGGAAGAATCAAGGATCACTGGGATTCAGTCTGCATTGGCAATTAGAAGACTGCATCATGGTGATATGGTCTTATCTCTCCTTATCTCTGGAGTTTGGGAAAAAATATTGGCCACCAAATTGATTTTTATACATAAAGAAGGTGAGTAGAGGCTGTTTTCTCATCCCTGGAAAAGGAACCAAAGAGAAGAGCTATAGTTGGAACTCAAGGTGTTGTGTCACCCTTGCCAGGTCATTGGAACTCTTCATGGTCATGTCTTCTGGAAGATTATAGACTGGAAAGAAGAAATAATCACAGCATGGGCAGGGTCAAGTGTGTTAAGGACATAAAGATAGGCCACTCGAAGTTCAATGAAACAGCTGATGCATTTGGCAGCTCATATACAGGGTGGGTGCCCTCTGAGGTAGAGTCCTTGGAAGTGGATGAGGCACATCATCTCAGAGTGAAGGGTAGTATGTTGGAGCTTAATGATTATGGAGAGACTACTGGGATAGAGCAAGAAGAGTGACCTTGAGACTCAGTGGTTCTTCTCAGTCATTTTCTGATTCTAGAAAATCCTAACTTATTGTTTGGGGATTCCAGATTTTACATGTGAAGTGAGTACATGGCAGTCTTGTGACTATCTAACATGAACACATCTTTTTGTTTGATGGGACACTGATAAGGACTGGATGGGGCTGGCAGTTCCTTATGAGAATGGAACCTGGAAGCAGGTGTGGGAGATATGCAACCCATGCAAATGATGTGGAGTCATGTTTCTTAGCTGTCTGCATGACCACTATCATTCTTCATGGCATACTATGAAGGAAAATAGAGGAAGCCTTATCAAACAGATGCTGTGGATAACTGGATAGGGAAAGAAAATGACTAGGTGATTTAAAGTCAAAGTATATTAGAGGTGGATCTTGAGATAAGCCTCAGACCTTCAATGGGAACTTCTGGCTATTTTTTTGAATATTTGTAACATGGTTTATCTCCACTTGCCCACAAGGGTGGCAATGTGGCAAAATGTAATTTGTGCCTGACCTCTGGTGTTGTGATACCACTTTCAGTCCAGTCCCAGGGTAGACATCTAAGTTGTAGGAAGTTTCTTTTCTCCCTTTGATAAGTTCAGAGAAAGTGAATTGGCTTGTCCATAGAACTTTTATATTTATGTATAATTTTCAAATAGCTGGAACAGATATGGGAGTTTTGTAAATTACCAAATTTCATACCTGTGAAATCATGTTTAAAGTGGTTTCATACTTTTCAGTAATCAGAGCTGACCAAAGCCTTGCTAGTTCTAATGACTTGAGTGTTTGCTTCAAAGACCTTCCCCAGTATCCAGTCTTTATTCAGTTTGTAAGTCTCACACCTATGCTAGTCTCTGCAGATAAAAAAGCAATAAAAAGGGATCACTCTTTAGGGCATGTGATCTACTGAGTGGGCTATACATGCCTCAGAGCAGTTCATCTCATGTACTCTTTTTTTTTAAATAAAAACTGTGTTGAGTTTAATCTATCCACCATGAAATTCCTTTATGAAGTGACCAGTTCCAATTCTAGGGAATTAGCTTATCCAAAATTGCACCTACATCAATGTATATAAAAAAAAATTTATATACATTACAGTGAAAGAAAACCCTGTACCCATTTGTAGCCATTACCTTTTTATAAATCTTCTCTATCTCCAGAAATCATGAAATTTTGTTTCAATGATTTGTTCATTCTCAACATTTAATACAGAAGTAATATATAGTGCATGGTCTTTTGACAACATCCATGGCTTTACTCTTTATGAAATTGAATAAATTTTATGCCCTGAAAACAGTTTAGTCATACCTTGATCTTGTGCAGAAATCAAAAATTGTGGCAGTCATGGAATTTTTGAATAGCATCTTGTGATTAAATTTAAAATAAAAATACTTTTTCTGAATTGTTCATGGAAAATGTCCCTGATTCATCACAATTTTTATCTTACTATTCTATTTAACCTCTTTAGAAATATATAATAAGTAAATATTGAAAAGAGGCAATAATCAAAATGGTAGCATAGAATGTGAACTTGGACATCAGACTGCTTGGGTTCAAATCCTAAGACACATCACAGCTTGTGGCCTTGGGCACATGACAGCCTCTCATGATGAAATCATCCATCTCTCTAAGGACCTGAATCATGTTTCCTTCTGGTGTCTCCATACTGTATATGCTACCTCTGTGTTATCAGATTGCTTCAATATCACATGTTGGTGTTTAAATAAGCCTATTTTACTTAATAATGGCCCAAAAGCATATGGATAGTGATAAAAAGGGTGTAACAGGACAAAAAACTTGAAGGATGATTTAACTCCAGTACTCTGAGGCTAACTAGGAAAAATCACTGTGGGGGGTTTGGTAGTGTTCATGTTTTCTGACATCCATTGAAGGTTTTGGAATGTATCCCCTGGGGATCAGTGGAGGGAATGCTCTATTATTACTTTTTTTAAAGTGTTTATAATAAAGTTAGGGTCAATGGTGGAAATTATTTCTTGTTAGTCCAAGCAACTCTAAGAAAGCAAAATTTCATTATGTATATTTGATTACCCTCAGCATCAATAGATTTAAGAATTATTGCCTTAATCCTTTTATGAACAAGAGCCCATATTCTTTGTAAGGTTATGTAGAAATAAATGGATGAAGTAGTACTGAAATAAATACTGTGAGATGAGTTGTAACTTATGAAGGTTTTAAAGCCATTTTCTGAGTGAGGCATGGTGGCATATATCTGTAATCCCAGTCACTCAGAGGACTGAGGCAGGAGGATCACAAATTTATAGAAAACTCCTGGTATGTTTCTTGGTTAGGAACTGGGAGTGAGAAGCACTCCTTCTTGTTTGTTTTCCTTGCCTGACACATTAACCTTAAAATAAAACCTATTTTTGTTGACAACTCTCCTAGATGTTGTTTATCCAAATCAAGACCCTGTTTTAGCAGACAGAGAAAGTACTGGTGATACAGACCATCTTTCTTGTGATCCTCAGGTAGGATGTGGTGATGATGACTGCTGAAGGAAGGGCCCAACACTCACAGTCTCAGTACACAGTAGCAACAACAAATGTTTTATTGTCTGTGTCTTCCACATGTGTCTCATGCTAACATGTTATAGCTATGCAATCTACCAGCAAGTTATGTGTGACTACATAGATGCAAGTGTAAGCATCATTGATTTCACTTCAGATTTTGATAATCAGAGGTGACATTTCAATTTGAAAATTAATTAGATTATGTTGTTCCAATATTTTAAAACTTATTAGATGGTTAAAAGCTTTTGGCCCTTCTCTGAGTCTCGAGTAAAATGATACTGATTTTTACTGTATGATTTGTAAGGAAAATAAAATATCTTACATTAGAGAAATGAACTTCCATGTTTTTGTCTCCAAGTGCAGTAGTTAAGGTGGAGAACAGAGCTGAAACTTGTTTCATACATGCCTTTCTTCCTTTTAACATTTTTCATTAAAGAAAATGTTTAAGAATAGGATTTATGCTTTGGACTTGTCTCTTTGGTCTCATGGACTTTTGCTTTACTGTGAAGCTGTTCTATTA
The DNA here is from genome assembly GCF_902686445.1 of Sciurus carolinensis. Classification (NCBI taxonomy): domain Eukaryota; kingdom Metazoa; phylum Chordata; class Mammalia; order Rodentia; family Sciuridae; genus Sciurus; species Sciurus carolinensis. The sequence goes on along the minus strand of NW_025920198.1, from coordinate 145,302 downwards.
GAAATTTCTGCTTGTATTTAGGTATTCATATACCAACAAAAAGGATATGTGGAAGAAAGAAAAACTGTTTAGACAATACCTCTAGAGGTTGTGTGTGTGAGTATATGGTAACCATTTTAGTCTAGTTTTTCCTAGATTGTCTCAATTAGCAGTGAATGTTTTCTTGATCCCTGGGCAAACTAAAGGGTTTCATCACCCTGCCTGTTTATAGCTCCTGGGCATTACAAAGTTTGTCCCGTTGTAATGGTGTCTTTTATTTACTTCTGTCAAAGGTTTTTCATCTAAAAGGAAGTATGGGAAGTAAAAAAAAAAAATCTAAAATTAGCTAACTATCCTAAAAGTGGTAAGGAAGACTGAAATATTGTGTGAACAGAACTCAATTTCTTTTCAAAGCATTTATCTCAGTAATGTATCATTGTCACTACTCAAATAACCTGCTGTTGATTCCATTTATAGAACATTATTGAAATAAGCAAATGACAGGTTATTTGGGATTAGTGAAGTAGGAGAGTGCCAAAGTTTAGTGGACTATAGAGGGGTAGATCAAAGGAGACTCATGGCCATGAAAATTCTCTGCCTTGACTTTTTCAGATTAGCCTTCTGGTCAGGTATCAAGTGATAATTTTATGGATCATTAACACTTCAGGAAATTGTATGAAGAGGATACAGGATCTGTAAAATATTATTACTTAAAAATGCTTGAAAAATGAAGGAATCAATAAACTATAAATTAATTATAAATTAGTCAATTATACATTAAATGGAAAATATCACCCACAGTCTAGACCATTTGGAAAATAGAACTTCAGACAATGAAGACAAAATATTTAATGTTGAAAATAAAGTTGATCACACAGAGAAGATGGTAAAAATCCATGAAAGAACTTCCAAAAATTATGGGATTAACATGGAAAGATCAAATAAATTCTGCCTATCTAGGAGCATGTGAGGTCTTTCCATTTTCTAAGATCTTCAATTTCTTTATTTTTGGTGTTCTGTAATTTTCATTGTAGAGATTTTTTCACATCTTTTGTCAGATTGATTCCCAAATATTTTATTTTTTTGAGACAATTATTAGCAGTGTAGTGCTATTTCTCTTTCAGTGGATTCATTACTGATGTATAGGAATGCATTTAAATTATGGATATTGATTTTATAGCCTGCTACTTTGTTGAATTTATTTATTAGTTCCAGAAGATTTTTGGTTGAAGTTTTTGGATATTCCAAATATGGAACCATATCATTGGCTAGTAGTGATTGTTTGAGTTCTTCTTTAGCTATTCGTATACATTTGATTTCTTTATTTCATGTCATAGATGCTTCTCAGGACATAGAGGATACTTGGCTAATACAGGCCAAACAGGTCAGTATGGAGACTCCAAAAACCTCTGAATTTATTATTCAAATACTCAAAAATGGGTATAGCACTCTGCCTGAGCCTAAAATACTGACTCCAACCTAGTGCCAAGGAAAGTGCTTCCAATAATAAACATTTCTCCACCTTCTGGCAATTTCATGCTCCATTGTTTGAACAGTAATGGTCTCAGGGTATCTACCACTGGCATTTTAATTTTGTTAGTCTCCTTTATTATGTGCTAAAATATTGATTTCATTATTTTTATTACATTTTATTATGTTCTAAAACATTGATTGGGCCATAGAGGTTACAAGAACATAGAGTCTGTGTAGGTTGGAGGGGCTACAAAAATCATATGATAAAAAGGTCATTCACACTATGAAGGCCATTATCCTACATTTAGGTTTCTCAGGCCATCATGACTACACAGGTAATTGAGTTTATGCTGGTTAAAATGCACTATGTCACAAAACATATACAGGTAATAGATGCTACTTAGCTGATAGAAGAGAGACAGGTTACACTGGCTATACAATTTACATAAGCAACTCTGGTCTTAAGGGTTATAGAGTCCAAAGATGGTATTCAAACTATTTAGGCTACTCAAGGCCATAGAACCTACTTTGGCCACAGAATATGAGAAGTCACAGAGGTTATGAAGTTTATAAAGTCTACTATAGCCATACAGAGTACTTAGTACATAAGGTTATTCAAGTGAAAGAGACTACATAGGTACTTGAGGCTAATCAGGCCATAGAGATTATGCAATTAATAGAGACTCTGCAGGCCACAAAGAATACTCAAGCCATAAAGGCTACATAGTTCATAGAGTCTATACAGTTCATGGTGGCTATACAGGCCACCATGACATCAAAGGTCATAGTGGATACTATTTTTCTAGAGAATACTGATGCCAAATAGGCTACACAGGTTAGAAGAAATACACAGGTCATAGAGACTGTGCAGGCAATAGAACTTATTTATTTCATAGATTCTGTGCAGGTCATAGAGGTTGCACTATTTATAGAGTCTACTCAGGTCACAGAAGGTACATGGGCAATAGAAGTGATACTATTGAAGTGAAGCTACACAGACCAGAGAGTATATACTGGCCATAAAAATCTTCATGGTCAAAAAGAATATATAAGTCAAAGATGATACAAAGATCATATCATCTACTAATCCCATAGAGCTACAAAGGGTATACAGGATTTTTGACACAGAGGTTTTATAGTTAATATAGGCTAGTCAGTTAATAGAGGCTAAAGTCATATAGACCAATAGGTCATATAGTCCAATAAAGTCATAGAGACTTGCAGGTCATTTAGGCTACTCAAACAATAAAGTTTACATAGGTCATAAAGGCTATACTTCTCATAGGGGCTACTCAAGAACATAGGCACTGTGGATCACAGAGGCTATTGAGTTCATAAAATGTACTAAGGTCATTTAGTCTACTAAGGTCATAGAGGCTAAGAAGTAATTTGGACTACTCAGTCCACCTAGGGTAGAGTGGACATAGCACCTTCCATGGTTATAAGATGCAACACAGGATATAAAGTCTATGAAGGTCATAGAGAGTACTAAGGTCATAGAGACCACACAGTTCCCAGAGAATACTCTGAGCATAAAATCTGAAAATTCATAGTGCATACTTCAGTAATTGAACTTTTTAGACCATAAATGCTATGAGATTCATAGAGACTGTGCAGGTCATAGAGGCTAACAAGGCCATAGATTAAAAGCAGGTTATATGGACTATTCATGTCCTACAGGTTACTCAGGTATAGATTCTATGAAAGCCACAATGACTACACAGATCATAGAGGCTATGCAGGTCATTGCAGATAGGCAGGTAATATATGTTACAAAGATCATGAAGGCTACCCTGGTCATAGAGGCTACCCAGCCACTATGGCTAAGGAGTTCATAGAGGTCAGGGACATCAGGACATAGAAGTTATGACCCTGGCTCTAAGGTCATAGAGACCACACACAAAAAATAGGCTAAACAACACATGGAGATACATATATCCTAGACATTGCTCAGGTCATAATGTCTATGCAGGCCATTTAAGACACATAGTTTATAGATGTTACCCAGGTTAAAGAGGTTACTTTGTCCATTGTGGAATTGGAGGTCTTGGAGAATATGTAGGCAGTAAGGACTTTGCTAAACTTGTGCCATAGAAACACCAGGAGTCACAGATCCTATGCCAGTCATAGAGGATATTCCATCCAAAGGTGATATAGGTAATGATAGCTTCCCAGGGCATAAAGGCTGTGTGGGTCATGGAAGAAATATAGGTCCTAGATGTTATACTGCTCATAGATGATACACATTCCATACAAGTTTTAGAGGCATGAGATAATAGTGGTTATACTTGTCATAGGGACTACTCAGCACATAAAGAATAAACAAGCATAAGATTCTTCTCAGACCAAAGATGCTACATAATTCATAGGACCCACTCATGCCAGATAAACTACTTAAGTCATAGAATATATAAACATCATGGAAGACATTCAGTTCATACCTTTTATGCAGAAAATAGAGGCTACTTACACCAGACAAACTATTCCAGAAATAGAAGTTGTACAAGCCATGTATGTTATGCATGCCATAAAAGTGGTGGGTACTCAGTTACAAAAATGTACTCATATAATGGGGCTATTCAGGCTAAGGAGGGCTTCTAGATCATAGAGGCTATTCAGGTCATACAAGCTACATAGGCCACAGAGGGTTCTCATGGCATAGAAGCTACATAGGCTATAGAGATTTTAAAAAGTCCTGGAGTTTATACTGATGACACAGCCTACTCAATCTACTCAGATCAGAGACTACCCAGGCATAAATATTACTCAAACCATCTTATTTATATAGGTCATAAGTGCTACTCAGGTCATAGACCCTATAGAGGTCATGGAAGATAGTCTGGTCATAATAGATATTTGAGTCGTAGAGGCTATACAACTCATACAGGCTACACAGGTGTAAAAGTCTTTTTAGTCCATTGAAGATATGCAGAAATCTTGGTTTACTCAGTTAATAGTGTATAGGCTGGTTATATGGGTAATTCGGGACACAGATTTACATAGGTCTAGAATCTGCACAGGTCAAAGAGGCCTTTCAGGACATAGAGGCTACTCCGTCCTTTGAGGGTATGCAGATAACAGGCTTTAATTAGTTGAGTTAGACCTTTCAGTACATAAGAGTATATACTTTATGCATAAACTATGAAGGCTACACAGAATGCACAGAAAAAGTGTGATCAAGTTTATTAAGTTGATTTAGATTACACAGGTAATAGAGGCAAGGTCAGCTAAAGTGTCTTATTATATATAGAAGCTACACAGTTCAAAGTGTTTCTGGAGATCATGGTGGGTAAAGAGGTCATTTAGGCTACTCAAACCATGAAGACAACACAGGTCATGGAACTATACAGGACACAAAGGCTATGCAAGGTCATAGGGTCTATGCAGGTCATAGATGCTACTTCAATTACAGAGCCTATACTGACCATATTGACTTTGGAAATCATGGATGTTACACCAGTGTTAGGGGCTTCACTAGTAATAGAAGCTTTGCATGTCATTGAAGTTACTTGAGTCATAGAGGTTAAACAAATAATAAATGCTACATAAGCCAAGGAGACACCATAAATCATAGAGGATACTCACATTAAACAGTAAACCCTATTATCCATAAAGTCTAAGAAGGTCATGGAGTCTATGCAGAAAAAAGTATCTGCAAAATAAAGGCTATACAAACCATAGAGGTCACTGAGCATTTTGATCCTACCCAGGTCTTAGTGTCTATTCAGGTCTTCAAGGCTATACAGGACATAGAGCCTAGAGAGATCACAGAAGCTGCACAGTGTTGTAGAGGTTATTTTCATCATAAAGGTTATGCAGGTATTGGAGAATTTTCAGGTCATAGAGGAAATGCAGATCATAGAAGGTTCAAAATTATAGGGACTGTTAAGAGAATTTAGTCTAATAAATCCCTACAGGCTAGGAATATCATTTAGGCTACTCAGGTTATAAAAGCCATGCAGGTCATGGAGGATATACACTAATAAGGTCATACAGGATAGGCAGAAAAAATTCTTCTTATGAAATAGATCCTATGAAGCCTATAGTATCTACTCAGGCCATAGAGTCTTCAAAGGACACAGAGGCTACACCAGTTCTAAAACAAACCCAAGTCATAAACTCCTCTCAGTTCTTAGACACTACACAGGCCAGAGAAGATACTCAGGCCATAGAAGCTATTTAGGATGCAGGTAATGCACAGGTCATAGGCAATATGCAGATAATAGAGATGACTCATGCAATAATACCTCTGTAGTTAATAAAGGCTAGCAGGTCACAGATGTTATGCTGGCCATAGTGGTTCTGAATATAATAGGGTTACTCTGGAAATATGGGCTTTGTAGGTCACAGAGGCTAAACTCATCATAGAGGCTACATAAGTCAAAGAGGGTGTTATGGTTTGGATGTGAGGTTTCCCCCAAAAGTTCTCATGTGAGACAGTGCAATAAGGTTCAAAGGAGAAATTATTGGGTTGTGGGAGCCAAAAGAATCAGTGAATAAATCCCAGATGGGATTAACTGAGTGGTCACTGGAAGCAGGTAATGTATGGCTGGAGGGAGTGGTTCCTTGGGGGCATGACTATGGAGTATATATTTTGTATCTGGAGAGTGGAGTCCCCCACTTTCTCTCTCTCTGCTTCCTGATGATGGGAGCTGTTCTCCTCTACCACCCTCTCCTGCCATGATGTTCAGTCTCATCTTGAGCTCCAAGGAATGGAGCTAGCCTTATATGGGCTAAGATCTCTGTAACTGTAAGTGATCAAATAACAGTTTTTCTTCTACAATTGTGATGGCCAGATCATTTAGTCACAGTAGCAAAAAAAGCTGACTAGAACAGAGGGTACACAAGGCATAGAAGCTACTGAGATCAGAGCAGTTATACAGATAATAATAACTATGCAGGTATAGGGGCTACTATGGTCATTAAGGGTAATAAGTCCACACAGGTGATGAAGATAATTTAGGCTACTACAAATATAAAGGCTAGTCAGAACATACAGGTTACTCAGGTAACATATGATACAAAGGCCAAAGAGGCTACAGAGGGCATAGAGGCTACTAATTCCATAGTTATTACAAAGACTGTAGTAGCTACAGAGGTTAGATAAGATACTGTGATCATTTAGACTACTCAGGCCATTAAGTTTATGCAGGTTATAGAGATTGCACAGATGATTGAGTCTATTCAGGGCTTAGATGCCATGCGGGTCATGAAAACTAAAGAGGCCGTAAACACTTATCATGGCATAGAGGTTTTGTACAAAATACCAGAAATTCAGGTCATAGAGAAAACTCATGCCATAGAGCCTATGCAAAACTTCAGAGTTACTAATTTTATTTAGGCTTTTGAGTCCATAAAACTTGGAGAGTTCATAGAGGTAATAAAAGAAATAAAAGCTATGCAGGTAATGGAGATTTCAATTTTCATAGGGGGTACTAAAATTATTTGGGTTACTTAGGCCATAAAGACTATACAGGTCAATAGAGGCTAGTCAAGACATGGAGTTACTGGGCATGGTTTCTTTTTAGGTCATCTAGTAACCTGGGCCATAAAACATATGAAGATGGTAATGTCTGTGAGATTTTTTGAAGTTACATTGGACACATAGGCCAGAAAGATCACAGAGGCTACTCAGGTCTTAGAGTCTAGACAGGACATAGAGTTTACTTAGGATGTAGATACTACACAGGTCATAGAGTCTGCATGCTCATTGGAATTACTAAGGTCATTTAAGTTAATAAAGCTATATAGGCTAGGCAGGAAATACAGGCTCCTTTTACTGTAAAGCTAATTTGGTCATGTAGACTCTTTAGATGATATAGGATGTACATTCCACAGAGACTGCACAGTTCAGAGAGGCAAATTAGTCCATATTGGCAGTGAAAATATTAGTGACTACTGAGGTTATAGAGACTATTGAAGTAATTTAGGCTATGAAGTATTAAATGCTATTCAGGTCAGAGGAGATACTCAGGGAATAAAGGCTTCATAGGTCATAGGGGCTATTAATATCATAGAGAATTGACAGATTGGAGAGCTAACTCAAGTCATTGAGTCTACCTGGACCATAGAGACTTCACCAGCCTTACAAACTACTAAGGTTATTTAGGCTACTTGAGCCACAGAAGTCACAGATCATAGAGACTACTAACACCATTTAAGCTACACAACACAGAGTGTCTATTGTGACCACAAAGGCTACATAGGTCATAGTGGCTACTGAGATCAGAGAATACAGGTCTTTTAGGCTACTCAGATCATAAAGGTGACAGATGTCACAGTGGTTTCACAGTCATAGAAGCTAATCAGGTCATAGAGGCTATATAGATCCTTGTGGCTCTCCAGACTATAGAACCTATGCAGATTTACTGACTTCAAAGTCATAGAGGTTATATTGGTCATAGAGGCCACTCAGTTCATACTGTCTACTCTATTCATAGAGGTAAGAAAAAGAAAGAGAGAGAAAAAGGCATTTTAGTCCACAAGTGCTATGCAAGTCGTAGGGACTATTTGATCTTAGAAGTTACATGGGTCCTGGAGGATACTTACAGCACAATTATTTCTGGACCATAAAGACCATGTCAGTTACAAAAACTTCAAAGTTCATAGAGGTTATTTAGGCCTTAGAGCCTATACAGGTGATTCAGGCAAAATATGACATAAAGACTACATAGATCATAGGTGCTACTCAGGTCATAGGGTGTATGCAATCAAGAGAAGTTACTCAGGTCATAGTCATATACACTACTAAGTTGATGGAAGATATACAGGTCATAGAGTCTAAGCAGATCATAGGGGCTATTAAGATCATTTAGGTTACTAAAGACATACATTTAGGCCTTGCAAATTTAACATTTACTCAGGTGATAAACAAAATGAAAGTTAAGAGATTATTCAGTATACCAAGGCTCCTCAGGTCATGCAGAATGTGAAGATAATAGTGGTTACTGAGGTAAGAGCAGACCTTAAGATAATTTAGGCTACTCAGGCCATTAAGGCTATGCAGGTCACAGAAGATGTGAAGGTTATTTTGACTAAATATGATATAAAACAGACACAGGTTACAGTGGCTACATAAGTTTAGATGCTTGTCAGGTCATAAGGGGTATGCAGGTCATAGAGTCTACATAACTGATAGAGGCTCTCCAGGCCATAAGACTGTGCTTAGGTTTAGAATGCTCAAAATCAGTGGTTTCACAGGTCATAAAGGATAAGCAGTTCACCTGTTCCACTTATGTTTCAGGGGGTGTGTGGGCAGTGGAAGGTACTCAATCATTAGTCACTACAGAGGTAATTGGGGCTACTCAGATCCTAGAAACTAAGAAGGTCATTGATTATACTTAGGTCAAAGTGGGTAATCAGTCATAGAGGTGGTGCAAAAGAAAGAGGCTGCACAGGCCATGGAGGCTTCTCAGGCGACAGAGGTTACTCAGGTAATGGAGGCTACATAGGAGGTTTAGGCTGCTTTTGTCATAAATTCTACTCAGTTCATAATGGGGACCCAGGTAATAGAGACTATTCAGGCCATAAATACTGAACTGATAATAGAAGCTACTCAGATCATAGAGGCTACTCTAGTCATCAAGTCTATGGATTTTATATTGATTACTAAGGTCATTTAGACTACTAAATGGGTAGGCCATAGAGATATGCAGAGAATATTCAGGACATGTAAGCTACACAGTTGTTTTAGTCAGCTATTTTTCTGCTGTGATTAAAAGATCTGACAAAAAATTAGAGGTGGAAAAATTTATTTGTGGGCTTATGGTTTCTGAGGTCTCAGTTCACACACATCAGGCTTTATTCCTCAGTTCTTGAATTGAGGTTGAACATCACAGCAGAAGAGTATGGTGGATATAAGAGACACAATGTATCATATCAAAAAAAGAGATTAAGCTCAGCTAACAAAACATATATCCTAATGAGCCACCTTCTCCAGTCACACCTTACCAGTGTATAGTTATCATTCAGCTAATCCCTATGTGGATTAATACACAGATTGGGTTAAGGCTCTCATAACACAATCAATTTATATCTAAATATTCTTATATTTTCTCATACATGATATTTTGGGTGAGCCCTCATATTTAAACCATAACAACAGTCATAGAGACTACTAGGATCACATAGTTTACACAGGTCAAATGGATTACTAAGTTAATTTAGGATATACAGTCCATAAAGTCTACACTGGCCATGGAATCTAGATAGGTCATAGTGTCTACTTGGTCACGGAGGGTAGGTAGGCCTTTGTGGCTACTGAAATAAAGTTTTGCAAGTCTTAGGGTTATCTAGTCTATAGAGGACATGCTGATAATATAGACCATATGGCTATGCAGTTCACATAAGACATTTAGTCATAAAGCTTCACAGGTTCTACTGACTACTAAGTATTAGGGTTGATCAGTTCATTCAGGCTACGCAGGTCATAAGGGTTATATAAGTCATAGAGACTTCTTATGCCACAGATGCTATGAGGTCATACCGGCAATGCAGGTCTTTGCATATACACAGGTCATTGGTGCTAGGTTGGTCACAAAGGCTACTCAGTTCCTCTAGGATGATAAATTCATAGAGGCTATTCAGGTCATAGAGGTTATGTGGATCATAGGGGATGCTAAGGTTATTTAAATTACTCAGAACAAAACCTCTACACAAGTCATAGGTTGTATGCAGAAATTAGAAGATATTAATGTCATAGATAATAGGTAGGTCATAGGAGATACTCAGATCAAAGACACTAAAAAAGTTATAAAACACTTGGGTCATTCAAACTTCATGGGAAACAGGGACTCCTTTATTCTTAAAGGCTACTGAGGACATAGTGACTATGAATTTTGTAGAGTTTATATACACATCATAGAGGCTACACAGGTCATAATGATTCCTGAAGTTATAAGTAATATAGATGTTCTTTAGAATATTCAGGCATTGAAAGTGAAGTATATCATATTGGCTGTCTGGTCATAGATATGGCAAAATTCATGTAAATATAAAAGTCATAGATTTATGTAGGTCATGGATCCTACTTATAATATGCAATCTAAAGTTGTCATAGAGCATTCTCAGGCCATAGATACACAGGTCATAGAAGCAACAGAGGTCATAGAATCTGTTCATGTCAATGAAGCTAATGATTGTGTGGTCCAAGGCACCTAATCATGCTATATATGCTACCCAGATTGTTGGAGGTACTCTTATCATACAGGGTACTAAGGTCATAGAAGATGCACACACCATAGAAACTACATTTTCACAATATCCTTAGTATGCCCTGTGTCCTTTCCTATTAACATAATATCTATAGTTTGCATTTATAACCATTATAGTAGATGCCCTGTGACTTTTAATATGAACCTATTATCAATCATTTTGTCTTCAAAATTAATAGTTTCCCTGATTCCTTTCAAATTTATATAATATGGAAAATGTGACATCTTAAACTAATATAGAAACTGTCCTGTGGTCTTTCAATACTAATACTGTATTTATACTATAGCATAAAAACTGCTATAATTGCTGTCTTCTGATCATTGACAATAATATGCTTTCCATTCTATAAAATCTAAACCTAGAAAATAACTGTCGGTCCTGGGACACTTAATAAGAATATGATAATCTTGTGCCCTTTAAAAATAGTTGCTATTATATGATCTTTAATAATAAAGAAATCTTCTTACTGTGTCATGTTAAACTAATGCAGTAGATTCCATTGTCCCTTAAATATGCCTACAATATTCATAGTGGAAATATAAACATATATAATATCTACCCTGTAGACTTCAATATTAATACAATATCTGTACTATGGCCACCAAATGTAACAGAATATAACTGATATATTCATACAAGGGCATGGAAAACTGATAAAGAGCTGTTATTTTTCCTTTAATATTAATGTAATTCACCTATTACAACATCAAAAATGGATATAAGAACCATTCAGAGGACTCAAATATGGTATCCTAACTATAGTATCAACTATGAGTATAGAAGATATGCTTTCATCTTTAAATCTAATGTGTTATTCCTAGCCTAGCATCTAAAACTAATATACTATATCCATGTACCTGTAAATATGAATATGACATCCATATTATGATTTCCAAAGCCAATGAAATATATATCCTGTGACCTTTAATCTTACTATATAGCATCATTTACATAAACCCCAAAACCAATATAAAAACATCCTTGCAAATTTTAATATTTATTTAATACTCAATATAATATCTAAAACTAGTAAACAGATGCTCTGTAGCATTTAATGTCAGCATAATATTTATAATATACAACCTTAAGCTAATAAAATATGTGCACTGTAGCCATTAAACTAATAAGATATTCATGAGATACTATTACAATCGATGCATTAATTACCATATTGACTTTAATCCAAACACAATATGCATACTTGAGCTTCTAAATGTGACATAAATATTTATCTGTGTCCTTACACACTAATGTGATATCTATACTATAACATCTCAAACTGATGTGATAACCGCCCTGTGCCCTTTACTATTGATGTAACATTCATACTATAGCAAGTACAACTAATATAATTTTCCTGAGGTTTTAATATTAGTACATTATTCATAGTTCAGAATTTAATCTTTTTTTTCTGTCCCCAACATCTGAGCATTTAGTCTTAAAATAATAGCTTCCTTAAACCTTGGATATTGATGAAAGATGTGTGCTATAGCATCCATAACAAATATAATAGCTAACCTGTAGTTCTTTATACAAAAATATTATTAATGATAAAGCATCTCAAGCTAATATAATATCTGCCCTAAGTTATTGATCATAATGTAATATCCATATAACAGGATCCAAAACTGATATACTAGCTGTCCTGTGAACTGTAATTCTATTATGGAACCCATAGTAGAGCATCTATAGAGTGATATTATCTTTTATGACAGCTGAATATGCCCATTGCATCTTGACTCTCAAAAAATACTGAAAATGCAAACATGTGTATAAGTGTGTCATCATCCACAAGCTCCACCCAATTGTAACAGTGTTTAGGTGGAATGATCCATGCATATATGAAGTTAAACATGATAAAATACTGATATGCAGTCCCTGATTCTGATTCATTATGCCAAGGATCACTCTGACATTATCTTTGATTGATCTGTAATTCCTCATCTCAATACTGAGAGATCTGGGTCATAGCTTCTGCCATCCAATTAATTCATTTTACCTTTATGAGAAATGTACTCATTATTGCTCCAGATTACATGATATAAAATAAAAAAAAACAAACAAACAAATTTGGTGTTTAACCCCAGTTCCTGGTGCAGAGTTCCTCAAATCCTCATATTTAGAAAGCAATAATGGTGGTAAGTATATCTTTAATGCTAACAGTAGATTGCTGACTGTGACAGCTAGCATGGGGTCCCTATATCTTGTAGAATGTTTGGGATGATAAGAAGGTTTTTGCTCTAATAAGAACTCTTGTTAGGTCTCTATGGCAGCATCAGAATTGAGGACAATTTTGAGGTGAACCAAGTCCTGAATAAAATATTGTAATTCTTTGTTTCCTACCTAAATTGGGGAAAGAAACTGGAGTATGAATTAATATCCATAAGATCTAAAAGATTAAGTCTCCACAAATGTCTGTACAAGAACTGGTCAAGGAATGTCTGAACACAACCAAGCACAGGGAGGGTGTTTACCCCAAACTCCATGTGGACATATGCTCCTACACTCAGGACCCTCCTGAGCCTCATACTGTGCATCTCCTCTTCTGACCATAATTTTGCCTTTTCTAGAATGTCAACAAAGGTGGGTCATACAGCACATTTTCTCTTCAATCAGGTTTGTTGCATCTTGCAGCAGAATAGGTAGTATGCATCTGTGTCTCTGTAGCTTTGTGGTTCATTCCTTTTTATTCTGGGTTTCTTGAGCACTCAGATATGAAAAAATATTTGCATATTTCATCTGATCAGCATCAAAAGTTCTGATGTTCATAATGGCACCATAGTTTGGTTTGACATGCTTTCTCAGAGCACTTTTAAAAATGCAGAAAAATTATGAGGACACAGATCATAGCGCATTTATAGTTAGTTCCTTAATATTTTAAAGATACAGCTGAATCTGTGCTGTAGATCAGTTCATGACAAAGAAAAATTCATTTGAATATATGAATCAGGAGGCCAGACACTAACACAGTAACTATCTGACTCAGATCTATAGTCCCAATGACTAACAGTGTTTGGTATTTTGTTAAGTGACTAAAGGAACAAATGAAGGAAATCACAGATAAAAGAGCACATTTTGTGAAGCTTTGTTTAAAAAAAAATATCAGACTGGATACAGTAGCACATTCTGTTAATCCCAGCAACCCAATAGGCTAAGTCTGGAGGATAACAAGTTTGAAGGCAATCTCAGCAGCTTAGTGACAAGTTGCCTAAAAATAAAAAGTATAAAAAAAGAGAAACTGGAGATGTAACACAGTGGTAAATCACCACTTCATTCAATCCAAATAGAGAGAGAGAAATTGATCGAAGAGTCTTAAGGTGAATGAATGAGATCTACAAATATTCAAACAAAGAATCTTTTAGTTGTTTTTCAAAAAATGAATATCATGTCTGTTTAATTTCAGACTTTCATCAATAACCATAAACACAGATCATTATTACATATAACATAACTCAGGAGATTCCATGATTTGCCTCAAAACATGAATTTATTCCCATTTTATAAAAAAAGTATCAAGCAAAAATAATTTAGCCAAAGATAATGGATACATGTTTTTTAAATTGAAAATTTCCTGGCTAGATTTACAAGTAATCCATCAACTGGTAAAATGAAAAAGAAAATTATTAAATTCATATTAGTCAAGGCCAGGGAATATGTCATATATATTTCAGTAATTGCCTACAAGCAAAAGAAATAATTTTTTTAAATGTGAAAGGTAATATTCATAACATGAAAAAGTTCAGTGAAATGTGATACTTTCTCCTTGTAGAAATAAAGAGAAATCAATTATAATAATTCTTCTTTAAACAGTATTCAATTTTACTTTAAAAAGTTAAAATCCATTAGATTGCTGTCTCCTAAGGTATCTTCACATAGCCCTTGCAACAAACTATTCATTAAGAATTTAAAAGAAGAGCTTCTCCAGGTTCTCGGAACGGGCCGCTAGTGAGAGCCTTTCTGACCAGAACAAGCTCCAAGTCCCGGAGCAAGTGCAGAGCAGCGTACTCCGGCACGCAAGCAGCTTCAGGGACCAGGATAGGGCAGCCAGAGACTTCCCCAAGTAGCCTGGACCCCTGCGGTGGGAGGTGCCTTTCAAGGCTAGCTTCTCGGAGCAGACTGCCCAGGGAGAGGCTTTCTACATAGAACCATCCAAAAGCCCCAAACCAACGGAGAGCTTCGATTCACAAGCAGCTTCTGGGATAAGGGCAGGGCAGCCAGAGACCTCTTCAGGCAGCTCTGCCCACTCCGGCCACAGGCTCTCTTCATGGGGTGATCCAAGATGGTGGCCTAGAAGGTGACTGCACCCCCAGTCACTCAAGAACCCAGGAGTTAAGAAGGGGAGGCATTGAGAGACTCGGAATGAAATAGAGCCACGGGTGAGTCTGCCCACTGGGTAAAGATCGGCCTGGGTGCCAGGCACAGATAGAGGTGGCTTATCGGAGCCGGGCAGGGAAGCTAGAGTCTTCCCAAGGTAGTCTTCCACACTCAGGCAGTGGGCTCCTTCCACACGGCCAGCTGCACGGTGCAGGCCCACAGTGAGAACCTTTCCGAACAGAGCTAGCTCCAAACCGTGGAACCAGTAGGGGGCTAGGAGCAGTTTTCTTTGGATGCACTGCATTATCAGATTCCTCCAAGACGTCAGACTACTGAAGGCTGGGAGGTGATACACAGGAAATCTACTGGGACACTATAAACCAATAGCGGAAAACTGCAATATCTCAGGGTCGCACTGACAGCTGACCAATATGAGAAAACAAGGGAAGAAAATGTTCCAAACAAACCTAGATACTACATCAATAAAACCCAATGACAGCACAGCAGAGGAAATGTCAGAAAGGGAGTTCAGAATGTACGTAATTAAAACAATCAGGGAAGCTAATGAGGAGATGAAAGAGCAAATGCAGGCATTGAAGGAGGAGATGAAAGAGCAAATGCAGGCATTGAACGATCGCACCAATCAACAGTTAAAAGACCAAATACGGGAAGCAAGAGATCATTTCAATAAAGAGTTAGAGATACTGAAAAAAAACCAAACTGAAATCCTTGAAATGAAGGAAACAGTAAACCAAGTTAAAAACTCCATAGAAAGCATAACCAATAGGATAGAACAGCTGGAAGACAGAACCTCAGACATTGAAGACAAATTATTTAATCTTGAAAACAAAGTTGGCCAAACAGAGAAGATGGTAAGAAATCATGAACAGAATCTACAAGAATTTTGGGATATCATGAAAAGGCCAAATTTAAGAATTATTGGGATTGAGGAAGGCTTAGAGAAACAAAACAAAGGAATGAACAATATATTCAATGAAATAATATCAGAAAATTTCCCAAATCTGAAGAATGAAATGGAAAACCAAGTACAAGAGGCTTATAGAACTCCAAACATAAAAAATTACAACAGACCCACACCAAGGCACATTATTATGAAAATACCTAACATACAAAATGAAGACAGAATTTTAAAGGCCGCGAGAGAAAAGAATCAAAATACATTCAGAAGGAAACCAATAAGAATATCAGCAGATTTTTCAATCCAGACCGTAAAAGCTAGAAGGGCCTGGAACAACATATACCAAGCCCTGAAAGAAAACGGATGCCAACCAAGAATCTTATACCCAGCAAAACTTACCTTCAAATTTGACGATGAAATAAGATCCTTTCGTGATAAACAAAAGCTAAAGGAATTTACAAAAAGAAAGCCAGCATTACAGAACTTTCTCAGCAAAATATTCCATGAGGAAGAGATGAAAAACAACAATACAAATCAGCAACAGGAGGCCCTAGGCTAAAGGAATAGCCAAATAAAGGAGAAACCAAATCATGTCGAAAACAAATATTAGTCAATTGACTGGGAATACAAATCACATCACAATAATAACCCTGAATGTTAATGGCCTGAACTCATCAATCAAAAGACATTGGCAGATTGGATTAAAAAGAAAAATCCAACAATATGCTCCCTGCAAGAGACTCATCTCATAGAAAGAGATACCCATAGACTAAAGGTGAAAGGATGGGGATAAACAAACCATGCACCCGGACACAGCAAAAAAGCTGGAGTATCCATCCTCATTTCAGATAATGTGGACTTCAAACCAAACTAGTCAGAAGGGATAAAGAAGGACATTACATGCTGCTTAAGGGAAGCATAAATCAGCAAGATATAACAATCATAAATATGTATGCCCCGAACATTGCTCATCCACATATGTCAAAAAAATCCTTCTCAATTCCAGAAATCAAATAGACCACAGCACAATAATACTAGGCGATTTTAACACACCTCTCTCACCACTTTATAGATGGTCCAAACAAAAATTGAATAAAGAAACTATAGATCTCAATAACACAATTAACAATTTAGACTTAACAGACATTTATAGAATATACCATCCAACAAAGAACAAATACACTTTCTTCTCAGCAGCACATGGGTCCTTCTCTAAAATAGACCAAATTTTATGCCACAAAGCTCCTGTAAGCAAATACAAGAAGATAGAGATACTACCTTGTATTCTATCAGATCATAATGGATTGAAATTAGAAATAAATGACAGAATAAAAAACAGAAATTTCTCCAATACCTGGAGATTAAATAATACACTATTATATGATGAATGGATAACAGAAGACATCAGGAGGGAAATAAAAAAATTCTTAGAAGTAAACGAGAACAAAGACACATCATATCAAAATCTCTGGAACACTATGAAAGCAGTACTTAGAGGAAGATTTATTTCATGGGACGCATTCAAAAAAAGAAGTAGAAATCAACCAATAAATGACATAACACTACAGCTCAAAGCGCTAGAAAAAGAAGAGCAGACCAATACCAAAAGTAGAAGAAGACAGGAAATAGTTAAGATCAGAGGCAAAATCAACAAAATCGAAACAAAAGAAACAATTTGAAAAATTAACAAAATAAGTAGTTGGTTCTTTGAAAACATAAATAAAATTGATAAACCCTTAGCCACATTAACAAAGAGAAAGAGGGAGAAAACTCAAATTACTAAAATTTGGAATGAACAAAGAAACATCACAACAGACACGAGTGAAATACAAAACATAATTAGAAGCTATTTCGAAAATCTATACTCCAACAAAACAGAAAACCTCGAAGACATCAACAAATTTCTAGAGACATATGAATTACCTAAACTGAACGGGGAGGACATACACAACTTAAATAAACCAATTTCAAGCAATGAAATAGAAGAGGTCATCAAAAGGCTACCAACAAAAAAACTCCAGGACCAGATGGGTTCTCAGCCGAGTTCTAAAAAAATTTAAAGAAGAGCTCATTCCAATACTCCTCAAACTATTCCATGAAATAGAAGAGAAGGAAACCCTCCCAAACTCGTTCTATGAAGCCAATATCACCCTGATACCTAAACCAGACAGAGACACATACAGGAAAGAAAATTTCAGACCAAAATCCTTAATGAACATCGACACAAAAATTCTCAACAAAATTTTAGCAAATTGCATACAAATATATATTAAAAAGATAGTGCACCACGATCAAGTGGGTTTTATCCCAGGGATGCAAGGTTGGTTCAACATTCGGAAATCAATAAATGTCATTCACCATATCAACAGTCTTAAAGTTAAGAATCACATGATTATTTCAATAGATGCAGAAAAAGCATTCAATAAAATACAGCATCCCTTCATGCTCAAAACACTAGAAAAAATTGGGGTAGTGGGAACATTCCTTAACATTATAAAGGCCATCTACACTAAGCCCATGGCTAATATCATTCTAAATGGTGAAAAACTGAAAGCGTTTCCCCTAAAAACTGGAACAAGGTAGGGATGCCCTCTTTCACCACTTCTATTCAACATCGTCCTTGAGACTCTAGCCAGAGCAATCAGACAAACCAAAGAAATTAAATGGATACGAATAGGAAAAGAAGAACTCAAACTATCCCTGTTCACTGATGACATGATTATATATTTAGAGGAACATGGAAATTCCAACAGAAAACTTTTAGAACTCATAAGTGAATTCAGTAAAGTAGCAGGTTACAAGATCAATGCTCATAAATCCAATGCATTTTTATACATAAGTGATGAATCTTCAGAAAGAGAAATTAGGAAAACTACCCCGTTCACAATAGCATTGAAAAAAATTAAATACTTGGGAATCAATGTCACAAAAGAGGTGGAAGACCTCTACAATGAGAACTACAGAACACTAAAGAAAGAAATTAAAGAACACCTTAGAAGATGGAAAGATCTCCCATGTTCCTGGATAGGCAGAGTTAATATTGTCAAAATGGCTATACTACCTAAAGTGCTATACAGATTCAATGCAATTCCAATTAAATCCCAATGATGTACCTTGCAGAAATAGAGCAAGCAATTATGAAATTCATCTGGAAGAATAAAAAACCTAGAATAGCTAAAGCAATCCTCAGTAGCAAGAGCGAAGCAGTGGGTATTGCAATACCAGATCTTCAACTGTATTACAAAGCAATAGTAACAAAAACGGCATGGTATTGGTACCAAAATAGACAGGTAGATCAATGGTACAGAATAGAGGACATGGACACAAACCCAAATAAATAAAATTTTCTCATACTAGACAAAGTTTCCAAAAATATGCAATGGAGAAAAGATAACCTCTTCAACAAATGGTGCTGGGAAAATTGGAAAACCATACGCAATAGAATGAAGTTAAACCCTTATCTCTCACCCTACACAAAACTCAACTCAAAATAGATCAAGGACCTCGGAATCAGACCAGAGACCCTGCATCTTATAGAAGAAAAAGTAGGTCCAAATCTTCAACTTGTTCGCTTAGGATCAGACTTCCTTAACAGGACTCCCATAGCACAAGAAATAAAAGCAAGAATCAACAACTGGGATAGATTCAAACTAAAAAGCTTTCTCTCAGCAAAGGAAACTATCAGAAATGCGAAGAGAGAGCCTACAGAGTGGGAGAATATCTTTGCCAACCATACCTCAGATAGAGTGCTAATTTCCAGAATCTATAAAGAACACAAAAAACTCTACACGAAGAATACAAATAATCCAATCAACAAATGGGCTAAGGAAATGAACAGACACTTCACAGAAGAAGATGTACAAGTAATCAACAGATATATGAAAAAATGCTCAACATCCCTAGTAATAAGGGAAATGCAAATCAAAACTACCCTAAGATTTCATCTCACCCCAATTAGAATGGCGATTATCAAGAATACAAGCAACAATAGGTGTTGGCGAGGATGTGGTGAAAAAGGAACACTCATACATTGCTGGTGTGGTTGCAAATTAGTGCAGCCACTCTGGAAAGCAGTGTGGAGATTCCTCAGAAAGCTTGAAATGGAAACACCATTTGACCCAGCTATCCCACTCCTTGGCCTATACCCAAAGGACTTAAAATCAGCATACTACAGAGATACAGCCACATCAATGTTCATTGCTGCTCAATTCACCATAGCCAGATTGTGGAATCAACCTAGATGCCCTTCAGTTGATGAATGGATAAAGAAACTGTGGCATATATATACAATGGAATATTAGTCCGCAATGAAGAATGGTAAAATTATGGCATTTGTAGGCAAATGGACGAAATTGGAGAATATCATGCTAAGTGAGATAAGCCAATCTCAAAAAACTAAAGGACAAATGATCTCGCTGATAAGCGGATGAGGACATATAATGGGGGGTGGAAGGGGTTAGCATTAGGTTTAAGGTTAGGTTTAGGGTTAGGTATAAGGAGAGCAGTAAGAATGAAGTAAAGAAGGACTGTATAGAGGGAAAAGAGTGGTGGGAGGGGTGGGGGGAAGGAAAAAACTTAATAAACACCATTGCCCTATGTAAACATATGATTGTACAAATGGTATTCCTTGACTCTATGTACAAATAGAGAAACAACATGTATCCCATTTGTATACAATTAAAAAAAGAATATAAAAAAAGGATACACACACACACACAAAAGAATTTAAAAGAAAAAAAGTCCAATAATATAAAAAAAAGAATACTGAGACTTTTTCAACATAACCATAAAGCAGGATTTAAAACAATAGTTAAACTACACTTAGTTGCTCATCATATTCTATGTACACTTATATGAAGACAGTTAACTCTGAATATTCTGTCCCTTTACTTTCATCCATACAAAACATGCAAATAATGTGTGTCTTCCTATCTCATGTTTTAAATGTAAAGCATGTATGTGAACTCTTTGCTTTATAATCCAGATTTTCTTTCTTATCATGTTTTAAATGTGTTTATTTTTGGAAATTGAGTCATTATCAGAAATGTCTCATTGAGCTAGAGATTATCATTAACTGAAAGATTACCATAGGTTGAAGGTGTTGAAAAATAAATATCTTGAGCAATTATTTCCTGTGATAGGGTGAAGATCAGTGATGAATTACAAATCTAAGAGCAAAATAATTTCTTAACTTTTATACTTAGTTACAAAACATTACTTAGGGAGTATGTGACATTAGAAACAAAACAAAATAATGCACAAGGAAGCCAGGTAATTTCTAAAAGTTACATATTCCTAAAACTATGAGTAGAAAAACAATTAAAAAAAACAATTTAAAAGGAAAAGAAAGAACAGAAATGCATACAAACAATACTATGAAACATATACTGAAATTCCAATTCAAATATTTTGATGCTATGAAGATATAACATTATTTTGTCCTCCTGGTCTGGTTTCCATACCAAAACCACCCAGGATGCCATTATATGTGAGATTTAAAAGCTTGTAACTATACTTGAAGCTCATTTATCTTTGCCTTTTTTTCTGCAGTTCAGCCTGAGTTTCTTAGTATTTGGTGAACTCTTTTTTAAACTAAAAAGTAAAAGAGAAAAAAATTAGAAATGAAAAGCACTATCCCTCATATAAAAATATATATGATCTGCCAATAGGACATACATTTCTGAATTGGTTTGTTAAAAGGAGTGGTATATTTTGTGATTAGTCACCTATAGACTTTTTCTAGTTCTCTCAAGTTACCAGCAAAATTATTCATTTACAAGGGAGCAGACAAAATCAGAGGTGCAGTCTATAGCCTTCTCTCAGTAAAGCAAACTGGTTCACAGCTATCCATCATCATGCCCTTTTTCTTTAAAGTCCCCAAATGTCATTGTGAATTTGTGTAAAAGTAAGAAAACAAAGCATTATATTAAATTTCTCCCTGCCCCCACCTTTATAACCTTATATTAAAATTTACCTGAAGTTTATCAAGATGACTTAAAAAATTTCTTTTCAACGTATTTATTACTAAACAACTCTTTTCTATAAATACACCAGTTACTTGCTCTTTTCTTATAAAAACATATATGCCAGTGCTTTTGAGTGATTAATGGTAAGTTAATATTTCAAAGTCCCTAGAGCTATACCTTCTGAGAGGAAGCAGAAAATAAAATTTGGGGAACCCAATGAGTTTTCTAATTTATATAGCCACTCATCACAAGTTCCTACCTTGCTTTCAATTAGCCCCATTCTGCCATCATCAGGATTGAAAACCTCTCCTAAGAAAATTGATTTTAAATATGATATGGTCTCATAATCAAGAATAAATATTTAGCTCATTATAAAAAATCATTATAAGAAGATACAACTACTTCAAAAATGTAGCCTCAACCTTTAAACACAGTCAAACCTCAACTAGGAAAATATCAATATAGAGAGCCCAACAGTACACAAAGGACTTCTGCTTGCATTTAATTTAGAAAGGGATCTTAATTTGCCCATAACAGAAAGAGGTAGTTAGTAGTCTGCAGCTAGATATGAGACTAAAAAAGTCAAATTTCTGTCCCTCCAAGTCTGAGACACTCAAATAAACCACACCACCTCCTATAATTAAAGCTTATGTATCACTTTCCAGTTTTTCTAATAGGCTACTTTTAGAGAGGTTTTAGGATCATGGGAAAACTGAGCAAAAGTTGGAGGTGCTGTATAAATCCACAGCCACCACATAAGCATGCAGTCAATTTCTTACTTGAGTTTTAAAGAACATAAAGCATATTAAAGCTTTATAACCAAAACTATGTGAAGTAATAAATATTTTTTAATTTCCATTCATAGTGAGGAAAGTAAATCACAGCCTACTGATTCTTACTCCCAATCTCTGTTTCCAGATGAAGATCATAGATACTAACAGGTAAAAACTGCCCAGTGTCCTTCAGCTCACATAAACCACAGGAATGTGAGTACTCCAACTATTATTGCAGCTCCTCCAAACCTCTCCTACCTTGAAGTAAGTAAAAACATGCTAACCCTAAACCTAATGTAAGAAATTTATAGCCCCAATCACATTCAGAGTTCAACCCAAATCCTCCTGCCATGTGAGACTTTCCAAGGGACAAACTGAATTAATTGTTTCAACACCCTGCTACATTCTCAACCCTCAGTATTTTGGCCCTTCATCTTACCCTTTACAATATAATCTGACTTTTTTTATTGAAAGACAACCTTTTCAGGGTTTTTAGCCAATTCTCACTTTTCTAAACTGTTGAATTTCATTCACTTCAGTATCCACTAAAATTTCACAACCATTTCCCTCTAAAAATGGTGACTTTCCAAATTCTAAATCACAACCTCACATATGGTGGTAACTCCAAAACTGTGCAATTCAACTGGCCATAAATATAGCTTAAATATAAATTTAAATTAACAAAAATCAGTTAAATTTTAAAATCTTGGTCCAAAGTCACACTAGTCATTGTGAGAGACACAACAGACACACTGACTGCCATGTTGAGCAAAATAGACTGTGGAACATTCCAATCTCCCTTAAGGGGCACGTATGCTCCACAGAATAATGCTTTCAAATAGAATATGCCTCCATATGCAATGTCTTTTCTGTATGGTCCAGTAAAAGAACATCTGCTTCTCCTCCTACTCCTGATTGCTCCTCCCAACTTTTTTCATGTTGGCATGCTATAGGAATTTTCCTCATTCCTCTGCTTGACTCATTCCAATTTCTCATAAAATAAACTTTTCCACATCACCATTCATAAACTGGTGATTTCCAAATCTCTATCATCAGCACACTTTCTCATCTAATTTTCAGACTACTAATCCACCCACAAATGCATTTTCAATTGCTTAATTAAAAATGTTCAAGTAAAAGAAAAAATAAAAACAATAAAACCTTTTCAAACCCAAGCTTAACTTCTTTCCTTTACAAAACTTTATTTTTGAACACAGCTATTCTTTTAAATGACAATTCAAATAATATGATTCCTCTACTCTTAAACTTGTAGTAGCTTCCCTATAATCATGAAATGAACATCCAAATACCCCATGGGATCTGTCCCTAATGTAGTTTTATAATACAATAAATATCTAACAGCATACCTACGACATTTCAGAAGGTAAGGCACTTGATGAAAGTAAAACTGTTAAGCAGAACATGATCAGTGCTTCTAGTAAGCAATCTGGTAGTGAACTAAAAGCAAACACCCCAACTCCATGAGGAGTACCAGTCAAAGAAAGACTGAAAGTCACTGAATGATTCCTGGAGAAAAAAATATATATGTTAAATATAAAAATATATAATAGCAGGTTTAAAAAACTTAAAGAGGTAGATGAGAAGTGCAGCTAGCATTTCAAGCAGAGAAAAAAAATGCACAGAGGAAATACAAGCAATCCTTTGTCAGGGGCACAAAAGAAGGTATAAAACCAGTTGTGGAGATAAAACTGGAGACATATAGAGGAACTAACTTTTTTTCCAGAAGTATAATTTCTTTTTTTTTTTTTTTTTTGTGGTGCTGGGGATTTGAACCCAGGGACTTGTGCTTGCACGGCAAGCACTCTACAAACTGAGCTGTATCCCCAGCCCCCAGGAGTATAATTTTTAACATTCTATTTTATTAATTAATTAACATTTTTTGCAATAAACCAGATACTTTTTTATTTATTAGTTATACATGACAGAATTCATTTACACATTTTGAAATATCACACACAAATTAAGTGTAGCCTCTCATTTTTCTTATTATACATATTGTAGTATCACATTATTTGTTCAGTCATATTTGTAAATGAGGTAATAATGATTGTTTCACTCTACTATCATTCCACCCAAATAAAAATCCCCCTACTTTTGCTCCCCTCTAACTAATAGAAAGTGATTTTATTCTTCCCTTTTGCTCCCTCCCATTTATTGTGAATTAGCATGCACGTAACAGAGAAAACATTTGGACTTTGGTTTTTTTTGGGGTTTAGTTTATTTCACTTACTCCATCTATTCACCAGCAAATTCCAGAATTTATTCTTCATTAAAGCTGGGTAATATCCCATGGCATGCTCTCTGTATACCATATTTTCTTTATCCATTCATCTGTTGAATGGCATATAGATTGTTTCCATATTTTAACTGTTGTGAATTGGTATTGTGATGCTCCCTGCTATAAACATTGGTATGGTTGTGGCACTGTAAGTCTTTTGGGTATAAACAGAGTGGAATTGATGGGTCAAATGGTCATTACATTCAAGTTTTCTGATGAATCTCCATAATGCTTTTCATATTGGTTGCACCAATTTGCATTACCACCATCAGTGGATGAGTGTGCCTTTTTCCCCATATCCTCGACGACATTTATTGTTGCTTGAATTATTGATAATTGCCAATGTGATTGGAGTGAGATACAATCTTAGAGTAATTTTTATTTGCATTTTTCTAATTGCTAGAGATATTGAACATTTTTTCATATATATTTTGAATGATTGTTATCTTCTGTGAAGTGTCTGTTCAGTTCCTTAGTCCATTAACTGTTAGGGTTATTTGTTTATTTGGTGTTATGTTTTTCAGTTCTTTAAATAGTCTAGAGATTATTGCTTTTTCCAAAGTGCATGTGGTAAAGATTTTCTCTTAATCTGTAGGCAATCTCTACATATTATCGATTGTTACTTTTTCTGAAAAGAAACTATTTAGATGGAGATCAACCATTTATTGATTCCTGATTTAACTTCTTGTGCTTTAGGGGTCTTGTTAAAGAAATCAGATCCTTGACTGACATGGTGAAGATTTGGATCTACTTTTTCTTCTAGTAGCTCCAGGGTCTCTGTTGCAGCACCAAAATGTTTGATCCACAGTGAGTTTAGTTTAATGCAGGGTGAGAGATGAGGGTTTAATTTTATTTTGTTACATGTGGCTTTCCAGTTTTACCAGCACCATTTGTTGAATGAGGTATCTTTACTCAGTGAATATTTTTAGTGCCTTTACCTAACATGTGCTACCTATTTTTCTGTGGGTTTGTCTCTGTGTTTTCTGTTCTGTACCATTGGTCCTATATGCCTGTTGTGGTGACAATACCATGTCTTTTTAAATACTATGGCTCTGTAGTATAGTTTGAGATCTGGTATTGTGATGCTCCCTGCTTCACTTTTCTTGCTAAGGATTGATTTGGCTATTCTGGGTCTCTTATTTTTCCGGATAACTTCATAATCATTTTTTCTAGTTCTGTAAAGAACATCATTGGGGATTTTTAGTAGGAATTGCATGAAATTTGTATAATGCTTTTGGTTGTATTGCATTTTGACAATATTAATTCTGCCTATCCAGGAACATGGAGGTCTTTCCATCTTCAAAGTTCTTTTTTGCTTTCTTTCTTTAGTGTTCTGTAGTTTTCATTGTTAGAGGATATTCACCTCTTGTTATATTGATTTCCATGTATTTTTTAGGTGATTGAGAATGTGGTAGTGTTCTTTATTTCTCTGTCAATGGATTAATTACTGATATGTAGCAAGGTGTTTGATTTATGGCATTGATTTTATATCCTGCTGTTTTGATGAATGTATTTATTATAGAAGTTCTTTCATAGAATTTTTTGGATCTTTAAAATATAGAACGATGTCATTGGCAACAGTGATTATTTTTGTCTTTATCTATTTATATTTCTTTAATTTCATTCTTCTGTCTAATTGTTCTGGCTAGAATTTCAAGGACAATGTTGAGTATGTGGAGAAGGAGGTCATGCTTATATTTTTCCAGGTTTTAGAGGGAATGCTTTCAATTTTTCTCTGTTTACAATTATCTTATCCTTGGGTTTAGCACACATGGCTTTTATGATATAGAGGTATGTTCCTACTATCCCTAGTTTTTATACTGTTTTGAACATATAGCGGTGTTGTATTGTCAAATGTTATTTCTGGATCTATTGAAATGATTATGTGATTTCTGTTTTAAGTCTATTGATATGATGAATTATGTTTATTGATTTCTGTATGTTTAACCAACCCTGCATTCCTTGGATGAACTGGACTGATTGTAGGGCACCATTTTTTATTTATTTATTTATTTATTTATTTTTAATTATTGTATACAAATGAGATAAATGTTGTTTCTCTATTTGTACATGGAGTCAATTTGTGTAATCATACATTTACATAGGGCAATGATGTTTGATTCATTAATTTTTCCCTTCCCCCCACCCCTCCCACCCCTCTTTTCCCCCTATACAGTCCTTCTTTACTTCATTCTTACAACACTTCTTATTCCTAACCTTAAACCTAACCCTAACCCTAATGCGAACCCCTCCCACCCCCCATTATATGTCCACAACCACTTATCAGCGAGATCATTCGTCCTTCAGTTTATTGAGATTGACTTATCTCACTTAGCATGATATTCTCCAATTTTATCGATTTGCCTGCAAATGCCATAATTTTATCATTCTTCATTGCGGACTAATATTCCATTGTATATATATGCCACAGTTTCTTTATCCATTCATCAACTGAAGGGCATCTAGGTTGGTTCCACAATCTGGCTATCGTGAATTGAGCAGCAATGAACATTGATGTGGCTGTATCTCTGTAGTATGCTGATTTTAAGTCCTTTGGGTATAGGCCAAGGAGTGGGATAGCTGGGTCAAATGGTAGTTCCATTCCAAGCTTTCTGAGGAATCTCCACACTGCTTTCCAGAGTGGCTGCAATAATTTGCAGCCCCACCAGCAATGTATGAGTGTTCCTTTTTCACCACATCCTCGCCAACACCTATTGTTGCTTGTGTTCTTGATAATCGCCATTCTAATTGGGGTGAGATGAAATCTTAGGGTAGTTTTGATTTGCATTTCCCTTATTACGAGAGATGTTGAACATTTTTTCATATATCTGTTTATTACTTGTACATATTCTTCTGTGAAGTGTCTCTTCATTTCCTTAGACCATTTGCTGATTGGAATATCTGTATTCTTGGTGTAGTGATTTTTGGGTTCTTTATATATTCTGGAAATTAGTGCTCTATATGAAGTATGAGTGGCAAAGATTTTCTCACACTCTGTAGGCTCTCTCTTCACATTGCTGATAGTTTTCTTTGCTGAGAGAAAGCTTTTTAGTTTGAATCTATCCCAGTTGTTGATTCTTGCTTTTATTTCTTGTGCTATGGGAGTCCTGTTAAGGACTCTGATCCTAAGCGAACAAGTTGAAGATTGGACCTACTTTTTCTTCTATAAGATGCAGGGTCTCTGGTCTGTTTCCAAGATCCTTGATCCATTTTGAATTGAGTTTTCTGTAGGGAGAGAGATAGGGGTTTAATTTCATTCTGTTGCATATGGTTTTCCAGTATTCCCAGCACCATTTGTTGAAGAGGTTATCTTTTCTCCATTGCATATTTTTGGAAACTTTGTCTAGTATGAGAAAATTTTATTTATTTGGGTTTGTGTCCATGTCCTCTATTCTGTACCATTGATCTACCTGTCTATTTTGGTTCCAATACTATGCCATTTTTGTTACTATTGCTTTGTAGTAGAGTTGAAGATCTGGTATTGCGATACCCCCTGCTTCGCTCTTGCTACTGAGGATTCCTTTAGCTATTCTGGGTTTTTTATTCTTCCAGATAAATTTCATAATTGCTTGCTCTGTTTCTGCAGGTACATCATTGGGATTTTAATTGGAATTGCATTCAATCTGTATAGCACTTTAGGTAGTATGGCCATTTTGACAGTATTAATTCTGCCTATCCAGGATATAGGAGATCTTTCCATTTTCTAAAGTTTTCTTTAATTTCTTTCCTTAGTGTTCTGTAGTTCTCATTGTAGAGGTCTTTCACCTCTTGTGAGATTGATTCCAAGTATTTTATTTTATTTTTTGATGCTATTGTGTATGGGGTAGTTTTGTTAATTTCTCTTTCTGAAGATTCATCACTTATGTATAAAAATGCATTGGATTATGAGCATTGATCTTGTAACCTGCTCCTTTACTGAACTCACTTACGAGTTCTAAAAGTTTTCTGGTGGAATTTCTAGGTTCCTCTAAATATATAATCATGTCATCAGCGAACAGGGATAGTTTGAGTTCTTTTCCAATTCGTATCCCTTTAATTTCTTTGTTTGTCTAATTGCTCTGGCTAGAGTTGCCATGGATGATGTTGATAGAAGTGGTGAAAGAGGGAGCATCCCTACCTTGTTCCAGTTTTTAGGGGAACGCTTTCAGTTTTTCACCATTTAGAAGATATTAGCCATGGGCTTAGTGTAGATGGCCTTATAATGTTAAGGAATGTTCCCACTACCCCAATTTTTTCTAGTGTTTTGAGCATGAAGGGATGCTGTATTTTATCAAATGCTTTTTCCTGCATCTATTGAAATAATCATGTTTTTCTTAACTTTAAGTCTGTGATATGGTGAATGACATTTATTGATTTCTGAATGTTGAACCAACCTTGCATCCCTGGGATAAACCCAACTTGATCATGGGCGCACTATCTTTTAATATATATTTGTATGCGATTTGCTAAAATTTTGTTGAGAATTTTTGCGTCGATGTTCATTAAGGATTTTGGTCTGAAATTTTCTTTCCTCTATGTGTCTCTGTCTGGTTTAGGTCTCAGGGTAATATTGGATTCATAGAATGAGTTTGGGAGGGTTCCTCCTCTTCTATTTCATGGAATACTTTGAGGAGTATTGGAATGAGCTCTTCTTTAATAGTTTTTGTAGAACTCGACTGAGAACCCATCTGGTCCTGGACTTTTCTTTGATGGTAGGCTTTTGATGACCTCTTCTTTTCATAGCTTGACATTGATTTATTTAAGTTGTGTATGTCCTCCTCGTTCAGTTTAGGTAATTCATATGTCTCTAGAACCTTGTTGATGTTCGAGGCTTTCTGTTTTGTTGGAGTATAGATTTTCAATGTAGCTTCCATTTATGTTTTGTATTTCACTTGTGTCTGTTTGTTATTTCCTTATTCATTCGAATTTTAGTATTTGAGTTTTCTCCTCTTTCTCTTTGTTAGTGTGGCTAAGGGTTTATCAATTTTATTTATTTTTTCAAAGAACCAACTATTTATTTTGTTAATTTTTTTCCAATTGTTTCCTTTGTTTCAATTTTGTTGATTTCGGCTCTGATTTTAAACTATTTCCTGTCTTCTTCTACTTTTGGTGTTGTCTGTTCTTCTTTTCTAGGGCTTTGAGCTGTAGTGTTAAGTCGTTTATTTGTTGATTTCT
Source organism: Sciurus carolinensis (assembly GCF_902686445.1). Classification (NCBI taxonomy): domain Eukaryota; kingdom Metazoa; phylum Chordata; class Mammalia; order Rodentia; family Sciuridae; genus Sciurus; species Sciurus carolinensis. Next base: position 115,212 of record NW_025920198.1, on the reverse strand, counting down.
ACTCTTTGTTGAATGTGTCCCATGAAATAAATCTTCCTATAAGTACTGCTTTCATACTCTCCCAGAGATTTTGATATGATGTGTCTTTGTTCTCATTTACTTCTAAGAATTTTTTTATTTCCCTTCTGATGTCCTCTGTTATCCATTCATCATATAATAGTGTATTATTTAATCCCTAGGTATTGGAGAAGTTTCTGTTTTTTTATTCTGTCATTTATTTCTAATTTCAATCCATTATGATCTGATTGAATACAAGTAGTATCTCTATCTTCTTGTATTTGCTATCAGTAGCTCTGTGGCATAAAATATGGTCTATTTTAGAGAAGGATCCATGTTCTGCTGAGAAGAAAGTGTATTTGTTCTTTGTTGGATGGTATATTCTATATATGTCGGTTAAGTCTAAATTGTTGATTGTGTTAATGAGATATATGGTTTCCTTATTCAATTTTTGTTTGGAAGATCTATCCAGTGGTGAGAGAGGTGTGTTAAAATCGACTAGTATTATGGTGTTTTGGTCTATTTGATTTCTGGAATTGAGAAGGATTTGTTTGACGTACGTGTATGAGCCAATGTTTTGGGCATAGATACTTATGATTGTTATGTCTTGCTGATTTATGCTTCCCTTAAGCAGCATGTAATGTCCTTCTTTATCCCTTCTGACTAGTTTTGGCTTGAAGTCCACATTATCTGAAATGAGGATGGATACTCCAGCTTTTTTGCTGTGTCCGTGTGCATGGTATGTTTTTCCCCATCCTTTCACCTTTACTCTATGGGTATCTCTTTCTATGCGATGAGTCTCTTGCAGGCAGCAATTGTTGGATTTTTCTTTTTAATCCAATCTGCCAGTCTGTGTCTTTTGATTGATGAGTTCAGGCCATTAACATTCAGGGTTATTATTGTGATATGATTTGTATTCCTAGTCATTTGACTCATTTTTGTTTTTTGACATGATTTGGTTTCTCCTTTATTTGGCTATTCCTTTAGGCTAGCGCCTCCTGTTGCTGATTTGAATCATTGTTTTTCATCTCTTCCTCATGGAGTATTTTGCTGAGAATTTTCTGTAATGCTGGCTTTCTTTTTGTAAATTCCTTTTGCTTTTGTTTCTCATGAAAGGATCTTATTTCGTCGTCAAATCTGAAACTAAATTTACTGGGTATAAAATTCTTGGTTGGCATCCATTTTCTTTCAGGGCTTGGTAAATGTTGTTCCAGGCCCTTCTAGCTTTTAGGGTCTGGATTGAAAAATCTGCTGATATTCTTATTGGTTTCCCTCTGAATGTAATTTGATTCTTTTCTCTCAGCGGCCTTTAAAATTCTGTCTTTATTTTGTACGTTAAGTATTTTCATAATAATGTGCCTTGGTGTGGGTCTGTTGTAATTTTTTATGTTTGGAGTTCTATAAGCCTCTTGTACTTGGTTTTCCATTTCATTCTTCAGATTTGGTAAATTTTCTGATATTATTTCATTGAATAGGTTGTTCATTCCTTTGGTTTGTTTCTCTAAGCCTTCCTCAATCCCAATAATTCTTAAATTTGGCCTTTTCAGGATATCCCATAATTCTTGTAGATTCTGTTCATGATTTCTTACCATGTTCTCTGTTTGGCCAACTTTGTTTTCAAGATTAAATATTATGTCTTCAGTGTCTGCTGTTCTGTCTTCCAGGTGTTCTATCCTATTGGTTATGCTTTCTATGGAGTTTTTAACTTGGTTTATTGTTTCCTTCATTTCAAGGATTTCAGTTTGTTTTTTGTTTTCAGTATCTCTAACTCTTTATCGAAATGATCCCTTGCTTCCCGTATTTGGTCTTTTAACTGTTGATTGGTGCGATCATTTAATGCCTGCATTTGCTCTTTCATCTCCTCCTTCAATGCCTGCATTTGCTCTTTCATCTCCTCATTAGCTTCCCTGATTTTTTTATTATTTACATTCTGAACTCTCTTTCTGACATTTCTTCTACTGTGCTGTCATTGGCTTTTATTGATGTAGTATCTAGGTTTGTTTGGGACATTTTCTTCCCTTGTTTTCTCATATTGGTCAGATGTCAGTGGGACCTGAGATATTGCAGATTTCCTTTATTGGCTTATAGTGTCCCGGTAGATTTCCAGTGTATCACCTCTCAGCCTTCAGTAGCCTGAAGTCTTAGAGGAACTTGATAATGCAGTGCTTCCGAAGAAAGCTGCCCCTTGTCCCCTACTGGTTCCAGGGCTTGGAGCCGACTCTGTGCGGAAAAGCCCTAACTGGGGGTCCTGCACTGTATGTTGGCCGTGTTGGAGGAGCCCACCGCCGGAGTGTGGAAAGCTACCTGGGGAAGACTCTATCTGCCCTGCCCTGCTCTGATAAGCCACCCCTATCTGTGCCTGCCACCCAGGCCAAGCTTCGCCCAGTGGGGGAGACTCACCCTGTGACTCTATTTTAGTCCAGGTCTCTCAATGCCTCCCCTTCTTGATTCTTGTGTTCTGGAGTGACTGGAGATGCAGTCACCTTCTAGGCCGCCATCTTGAATCGCCCCGTGGAAAGAGCCTGCGGCTGGAGTGGGCAGGGCCACCTGGATAAGTCTCTGACTGGCCTGCCCTGATCCCAGAGACTGCTTGAGAATCAAAGCTCTCCATTGGCTCAGGGACTTGTGGCTGCCTCCATGGCTTTATTTTAGTCTGAGTCTCTCAATGCCTCCCCTTCTTGACTTCTGGGTTCTGGAGCAACTGGAGATGCAGTCACCCTCTAGTCCGCCATCTTGGATCCGCACCATTCTTATAATATGTTTTTGTATGAGAGTTGCCAGATTTTATTGAGAATTTTGCATCTGTGTTCATCAGGGATATTTTTCTGGAGTTTTTTTCTTTAATGTGACTTTGTCTTATTGTGGTATCAGGGTGATAGTAGTCTCACAGAAAAAGCTTGGGGATTGGGGAGATAGGTCAGTTGGAATAGTTCTTGCGTTGGCAAGCATGAAACCCTGGTTCAATCCCCAGCACTGCAGAAAGAAAAAGAAAGAAAAAGCTTGGGAGGGTTTTTCTTTTTCTATTTCATGGAATAATTTGAGGAGTATTGGTGTTTAAAGATCTTGTAGGACACGAATGAGAATATGTCTGGTCTTGGACTTCTCTAAATTGGTGGCTTTTAATGGTGTTTTTTGATTTCATTATTAAAATTGCTTTGTTGAAATCATGTATGACCTCCTGATTCAGTATATGTAGGTCATTTTTCTCTAGAAATTTGTCAATGTCTTCAATATTTTCTATTTTATTGGATTATAAATTTTCAAAATAATTTCAAATTATCTTGTGTATTTCAGTTTTGTCCATTTTGATATTTTACATTTCATCACATATTTTAGTAATTTGAATTTCCTCTTTTTAGTCTATGTAGTGTGGCATGTGTTAAATCAATTTTATTGTTTTTTTGAAGAATGAGTTCTTTTGCTTTGTCAATTTTTTTCAAATATTTCTTTTGTTTCAATTTTATTGATTTGAGCTCTGATTTTAATTATTTTCTATCTTCTACTCATTTTGATATTGATTTGTTGTTCTTTTCCTTAGAGCTTTCAGATGTAATGTTGTCATTTATTGGTTGACTTCTCTTTTTTTCTTTTTTCTTTTTGTGTTGCCGAGGATTGAATCCAGAGCCTCGTGCTTCCAACGCAAGCACTCTACCAACTGAGCTATATTCCCAGCCCTACTTTTCACTTTTTAATAAATAACTCAGTGCAATAAACTTTCCTCTTAGTACTGCCTTCTTAGTGTTCCAGAAATTTTAGTATGTTGTATCAATGTTCTCATGTACCTCAAAATATTCTTTTATTTCATCCTTGGTTTCTGCTACTATCCATTCATCATTCAACAGTGTATTACTTAGTGTCCATGTGTTATAAATGATTCTATTTTCTATTTTATAATTGATTTCTAATTTCAGACCATTATGATCTGATAGAATACAGAGTATTATCTCTAATTTTTGTACTTATTAAGAGTTGCTCTGTGGCATAAAATATGATGTTTCAAAAAAGGATCAATGTGCTACTGAGAAAAAGTGTATTCACTCATTGATGGGTGAAATATTCTATTAACATCTTATGTCTAAATTATTGATTTTTTTATTTAGTTATTAGTTCTAAGGTTTCTTTATTTAGTTATTGTTTAGAATATCTGTCCAGTAGTGAGAGAGGTGTATTAAAGTCACCCAGTATTATTGTGTTGTGGTCTACTTGGTTCTTGAAATTGGGAAGGGTTTTTATTTTTTTATTTTATTATTTATTTATTATTTTGTCATACATAGACATATCCATTGTTTGGTAGCATAAATATTTACAATCATTATGTCTTGTGCTGTATAATCTCCTTCAGTAGAATGAAATGACTTCCTTATCCCTTCTGATTAACATGGGTTTGAAGACTACTTTATCTGCTATAAGGATGGAAAATCCTGCTTGCTTATGCAATCCATATGAATGATATGTTTTCTTTATTTCTTTATCCTTTCCCCTTCAGTCCATGGATGTCTTTGCCTACTAGGTGAGTCTCTTGGAGACAGCATATTGTTGGGTCTTGTTTTTTAATCAAACCTGCCCATGTTTTTGATTGATGAGTTTATGCCATTAATATCAAGGTTATTACTGAGATATGGCTTGCATTCTCAGTCATTTGGTTTATTCTGGCTTTTAATTTATTTACTTTTTCTTTTGACTATTCTTTAGTGTAGTTCCTCCCTTTGCTGGTTTTAGTTTTATTTTTGACTTCATCCTCATGGAATATTTTGTTGACAATATTCTGTAGTACAGAATTTCTAATTCTTATTTTTTAAACTTTTATTTATCTAAAAAGATTTTTATTTCATCTTTAATCTGAAAGTTAATTTTGTGGAATATAAAATTGTTGGTTGGCATCCATTTTATTTCAGAGCTTTAAACTTTTTGTTCTATGACCTCATACTTTTGAGGGTTTGGATTGAGAAATCAGTTGAGATCTGAATTGGTTTATACATAATTTACTTTTTTCTCACACAGTCTTTAATATCTCATCCTTATTTCTGTAGTTTAGTCATTTTCACTTCACCATCTCTTAGTGTGGGTCTGCTCTAGTTTTGTATATTTTGGGTCCTGTAAGCCTCCTATATTTCATTTTCCATTTTATTCTTCAGGTTTGGGAAATTTTCTGATATTATGTCACCAAAAGATTGTGCATTTCTTTTGTGTGTATCTCTGCTCCTTCTTCTATCCCAATAACTCTTAAATTTGTTCTTCTCAATTTGTCCCATAGTTCCTGGAAGTTCTATTCATGGATTCTTACCATTTCTGCATGGTCAACTTTATTTTCAATGTTAAATATTTTATCTTCATTGTCTGAAGTTCTCTCTTCCAAATGGAGTAGTCTGTTGGTGATTTTTTCATTAAGTTTATAACTTGATTTATTGATTCCTTCATTTTGAGAATTTATGCTTGCTTTCTTTCACAATATCTAGAACTTTATTGAAGTTATCTTTCACTTCCTGTATTTCTCTTCTTTGATTTCACCATTTATACCATCCTTTACTTCACAGATCCAGATTAACTATGTACTTTCTATACTTTTTCTTGGACATTTCTTCTATTGTGTTGTTTGTGACTTCTCTAATTGGGACATTTTGGTTTGTTTGTGGCATTTTGTTCCCTTGTTTTCTCATGTTCCTTGTGTGCTTTTTTATCTAGTTGTATGGATCTAAGACAATACATATTCTACCTTGTAGAACTTTATTTTCACTAAATATTTCTAGTATCCCACCTTTAAGAAGTAGACCAATATCAACATCACACAGTGCAAACGACATGGAGCCTTAAATCTAATATATCCCAGCAAGGTGTCCACTGCCCTGTAGCTACAAACAGCAGTGATGAGTTTAACTACTGTCCACATTAAAAATAGAAAATTTGCTATACAGATTTACAATCTCAAATAGTGGACAAAGGCATAAAAGAAACAGCGCAGGATGTGGTGTTCATGAGGGAGAAAGAGAGAAGCCAGGAGCAAAAAAATACACAAAGAGAGGAACTAACAGAGATTGGTTGTTATGTGGAGAAAAGGTAGAAAGGAAATTTAGGAAGACAGACAAACAAGAGGAAGAATATTTATTGAGAAAAGAAAAATTAAAATATAAGAATATACAAAATATATAGCAGAACTGCAAAACACCATGTGTATATTATTATCTTCTACAAACTGATGCACAAAAAACTCCCTGCTGCAAATATGGTGGAGCGAGAGATCAGAGAAGAAAAAAAATAATAACATGAATCTCAATGGAAAATTGAACAACTCTCTCTGGCAGCATCCAAAAGCTTCTAAGTCCTGTCTCTGAATTCCCTAAAGACTGCCTGGCCCCGACAGGCTCTGGAAAACCCAGTCACTATTTCACCACTCTGGGCCTCAGATATCCAGGGTTTGGCCACATTGAAATCCCAGGATCACAATGCCACTGGAGTTTGGAGGATGACAACCAGGGATGAGTAACCCTGAGAGGCCATATCTAGACAGGAGCAACCCACACTCCTAGGAGGAAGACCCCAGTTGAAGCCAAACCTGTATGCACCCAGGACCTGCAGGTCCTGGCCAGTGTCCCCAGAAATGTGATGATGTGCCCCAAAATGGCAATGGCACCAAACCCACTGGCACCCCAAACTAACCCCAGGCTCTGGTCAGCATCTTAAAATGGATGTGACCACATGTAACCAAACCTGGAGTGTACCTCTGGGCAGTGATGAAAGTGGTAGTAGCATAAGTCGATTGTAGCAGGCAGGTGGTCAGTAGCAGATGCAGTGATTGTTGGTGTTGGCAGCAGCTGGGGGGACTGTGGCAGCAGTGGTAGCTGTGACTCTGGCTGAAACTACAGCAGCAGCCAGAGAGCAGAACTCCAGGTGACCTTCTGGGAGTAGCAACAGCTTTTGTGTCAGTTGCAGCAGCAGCAGCAGCAGCAGTGTAGTTGGCAGCGGATTGTTCGAGGAACTATCAAGGGCAGCTGACCTCCAGGTAACACTGACTGCAACAGAATCAAGAGCAGCAGTAAGAGCCTGGAAAAAGACCTCTGGGAACCTGCAGCAGAGGCATCAGGGGCAACGTGGCACAGTTGCCTGCAGTAGTGGCACCAGGGAAAAGACCTCCAGACATCTATGGCAGCTGCACCCCAACCCCCAGAGAAGACCTGCAAGCAGCAGCAGTGGTGTCCATGGTCATGCCATTATGGGCAGCCATAGCACCTGGAGAAAGCTCCTCCAGGTTTCTGCAGCTGGTTTTAGAGATTTTTAAAGTTTGACATAATGACTTCAATTTCATTTCTTGTTCTCCCATGCTCCACAAGACTGTCTTTGCAACAGTCAGACTCACTTTTTGTTGTTTAAGCCAGAACAATCACATCATTTGTAAATAATTTTAATATGATAATAGCCATAGTTACTGAATGTTCACCATAATGATATAAAGTTCTAAGTTCTTACTAGGCTCTTTAATATTCCTGCAAATCCTGCTTAAAGAAGAGGAAAACCAAGATAGATGAGATCAAATACTTGCTTTAGATTATAGAGATAGTAAGAGATGACATGTAGGCACAAATTGAGGACTGTTTTACATCTTTACATGTCTCCATAACTTCTGAATTTTCTTGATTTCTGAGAACTTCTTCATAAAGATTTCTCCTCAATACTGATACTTTGTGCATAAAAAAAAATCCCTAGGAATAGTTCAGAGAGCACCAGAAGCATGTACCAGTACAGTGCAGATAGAACCAAAGACAGAAAAGGTCACAATGATGCTGGTATATATTTTACAGAAAGTTCACTCCTAGCTTCCAGATGATAATGATGGCCCCAGCTTCATTTTCAAGGGCAATGAATGACTTGTGGTTTTGTTTTAGCCATCTTGGGGCAGGAGGGTTGCTTTTCTATGAACTCAAATTTCATCTTATTGTCTGCCCACTGCCTCAGACAGTCTTAGGTACAAACACAGTACCTCTGATGCATAGGAGGTGGGTTTAACTCTGAAAGTGGGCCACTTTGCCTTTTGAATATAGCTCTGAGGTTTTTTTTTTTTTAAAAGGGGCATGTTTTCCTTTTCCACTTCTCCCTCTCCCCCTTTCTAACCTGGGAGTGGGGAACTAGATTACATTGAGTTTTCTGTGCTCCACAGGAAGGTGATATCTGCCAGAGAATCTGGGAAATGAACATCTTCCAAATTAACAAGTAAATGTTAGCACATCATTGTGCCCTGGGACCCCCTGTCAGGTCTTACCTGGAATGTAGCCTTTGAAGAGTTTCTTTAAAATGCTCTTGTTCCTCCTGATGGAGAGAATCACATCCTTTGTGATAGGAGTCCCCTCTGTTTCTCTTTGATAACAAAGCAATAAACATTTTTTTTCTTTTTATCCAAATCATATCCTTGTTATTTAATTGGCATTGGGGACAAGAACAGAGAATTTGGTTACAACTTTGTTCCCCTACTGAGGGACCTGAGAGCAGCCCCCTACTCTGGTTTTCTTGGGAAAGTCCTGGCACTGCAAGCAACTGCACTTCCATGCTGAATGAAGATGTATGGAAAACTTTTTGAGAGCTGACTACTGGAAAGTTAACAGATGGGAGAGTGTGCCTGGGGTTGAACCAGAGGAGTTACTTCTGTAAGTAAAGGGAGTGGCTGAGGGATTCCCAGCAGCTACCAAATACCCCTTTGCTTCACAAAATACCTACCTTCCTTTTCTGCATTTTAAGGATTGCTCCATCTTGGTCTACTTTGAGAAAAAGGAAACTGAATGCAGTAATATTGGGACACCTTGGCCATTTGTTAAGCTCACTCTGTGTGCACACCAAGTTGATCCTACACATCTGGTTCCCCCTTGTGGGAATGTCTAGTCACTTTTTGTGGGACTTCTGTGGTTCCACTGGTGTAGAAGTCATGATTATTTTGGGGAACTTTTGAGAATTTCCCTCATCTACTCTGTTTTAAAGTTTCCCCTCTGTTGGCCATGATTTGGGGATCCCCTCTGTCTGTTTCTAGGTCTTTTGTTTGCACTTGCTTCTGGTCCCTAAATACATGGGAAATACTGTGTTGATCCTATAGATTCTTTCTTGGGAAAGATCTTGGCTGAATGGGCCACCTATAGGTATAAACCTGTCTAAGAAAAATATGTTTTACTGTAACACTCTGGTCTTTGAATTGTTTTCTGAATTATTGTGTAATCTAGCACTTGGGACTTGGTCTGTCAGAGATAAAATAAGCAAAAGATTCTGTGTGTGCAGGCATGTATGCAATTATGTAATAAATCTTAATGAGCAAAAAATGAAGTTGGATGCAAAAAGGTTCTCCCTCTAATGTGTGAGTATAGCAGGACAACAAAGTAGGATTTATTTATTTTTCTTTCCAAACCAGTGCTAACGGTCTGAGTACTACTTCTCAGTCTTGCCCCAGGCAGCTGCAAATCATAATGCTGTTTGTCAGGGACACAGTTCTGATATAAAGGAGAAAAAAGAAAATACAAGGAAAGATGCCTGGTCTATAGAGAACTAGTCAAGGAGGAGGTGGCCTCTACCGTACTTTCCAGCTACTCTTTGCACATGAGAATAAGACCAGAGATTGAGAGCAGGACTCAGTTCACAGCTTCTGCAGATGAATAAATCTATATGAGCTATAGGCCCCACTGATTTTTTATTGAGGTCATTTTCTCTTGGATTCAAAGAATAAAATTCATGGATGGTGGCAGAGGACAAAAATAAAAGAAATAAAATTAGTTTTTAATGAAAGGAAAAAAAGAGATGGATCTCCCTGTGATGTGAGGGAAAAAGAGTTGAAAAGCTTTTCCACTTGAGTATACTAGTTCAGAAACTTAGGCTTTGGACAAAATCATTTATCAGAGTCCATGCCCAACAGATATTAAAAGTGTTAAGGCTAATTGTTGAAAACTATTCTGTACATTTTTTGGGAAGGTACCAAGCCTGTTGACTTGGTCCATAACTTTTTATTTGACTGTGTGCTTTTAGTTCTTAACTCTAAATTTTTTGTAACTTCTATTTGAGTCCACCCTGATTTTCATTTTCCTGCCACTCTGGGACAAAGGAGTGGACAGGAATGCTTAACCTCACAGGGTTGCTTTTATGTTTGATAAAAAAAATCTGGGGCTCATTATACTCATTGATGATTAACTAACCTACTTTAATGGGGATGGAAGATGAAAGCTGCCAATCATGAGAAATGAAACAATGGGTTATAAGATTATTAAATTATAATTTGAGGACAAATTGTCTCTTCTTACTAAGATCTGCCCTATTTGGTCAAGGAACACTTCTTGGTGCAGGCCTTCTCTCTTGATCACAGAGCTAAAATACAAAGACCTCCCTGAAATCCCATGATTTTAAACACCTGTCTTTTGTCCCTGCTGATTTCTGAAGAAAGAGGTCCCTAATAATTTGTGTGACCTTCCCTAGACAGTGCTTTTATATATAAAAGTATGTAAAGGGAGAGTCTCTGGGTACAATTAACAATTGGGAACTCACTTAAATTTGATAGCATTATGATGATGTTAAGGGAGACTGGTCAAACAATAACATGTGTTACAAACCCTTGAGTGTATACTGGAAAAAAAATTTAAGGCACAGATTTTGAATATGCCAAACTGTCTGATTCCTTTTCTGGGATAAAATATGTTGTGTAAATTAAATGTATAGCATATCATACTTACACAAAAATGTAAAACTTCAAGTTCAAATTTCTTCCAGGAAGAGAAAACAGAACCTGCTCTGCTGGAGGACTGCTAGAAGTGAGAAAGGTCATTTAAGGAAAAAATGACCCTAGGAAAAGTGGACAATTTTATCTTACCTTAGGTTAGTTTTAGGAGAAAATAACTTGCCCCAGGGAAAAAAATAGCAGTTCAATTTACAATAGCTAGATTGTGGAACCAAACTATCTGCCCTTTCAACAGATAAATAGATAAAGAAACTGTGGTATATACACCACACATTGGAATATTATCCAGCCATAAAGAGGAATAATATTATGGTATTTGCAGATAAATGGATGATATTGGAGAACATCATGTTAAGTGAAACAAGCCAATCCCAAAAACACAAAGGCAGAATGTTTTCCCTGATAAGTGGATGATGATACATAATGGGGGTTGTGGGATGGGGGGGTGAGAGAAGAATGGAGGAACTTTAGGTTACATACAGGGAAATGAGTGAGGGGGTATTAAAAATGGTGGGATGAGACTGACATCATTACCCTATGTATGTGTATGATGATGCAAATGGTATAAATCTACATTGTGCACAACCATAGAAACAAAAAGATGTGCCCCGTTTGTGTACAATGAATCAAAATGCTGTATGTGAAAATATAATAATAATAATAATAAAAGAAGGGGCACTCATTCTATACTGTACAGTTGTTTAAATTGTACAATTAAATCTGCTTTAGCAGATATCCTACTATGCCTCTTCTGCCTGTTAAAAAACCTCACACTGATGAATACCAATTTGTACAAGACTTGACAGCTATAAAATATTAAAATGTAATGTCAATTGCTTTTAGGATTTTTCTTTGTTAGAGAAACAGATGATTTAAGATCTTGGCCAGGCTTTATTTTTATGAATAACCAAAATATACCTCACTATAAATGTGTATATATCTGAAACTAAGTGTTTTTCTGAGCCTTAACTAAATATTTATAAAAGTTTAAAAATGAAAGTTCATGTAGATTTAAACCAGTAACTGTTATCTTTTATACCTTACATCTGGCATAGGACAACACTGCCATTTGGAAAACTTACCTGTATCTTTCTGCTTTGACTGGGTTTAATTTGAATCACTAACACTTCCCTAAATATATAAGAGATTTAAGCCTCTCATTTATTTTTATTAGTACCTCTAAACTCTGCAAGTCTGTAATATTTGTGGATTCTGAATTTTACATTGAAAATTAAACCTAGTTAGTATAAGGATATCCTATAATGGTGATGCTATTATTCTTTGTAATTAAGTATAGTCTTGTTCTTCTAAGATACAAATTATAAATATAAGCTGGGTAGAAACTTTACCACGCTGGTGTTCTCCAACTGACATTGTCTATATTGGTAATTTTAATTATATAGAAATAAAAAAAATTAAATTGGAAATGTATATCATTTAATATTCTGTAACTGAACCTGTTTGAATAAGATGTGTGTAAATTTTATGTTACTTTTTACAACTGGGGTAAAATTTTAAATGTATTTTAAAGATAATGAAAGCCTGATCTATTTAAATGTGGATATTGTAAAACATGCAAACATTGTGCCACTTCCCAAGAAAAAAGTGTCAAAAATCTTTTGACTTTTCTTTGATTCATGTTTCAGATGTAATGCTGTATTGTTATTTGTGAAAAGTGTAAGAAAAATGTGGCTCAGTTTGGGTCCCAAGAAACTCAGAACCTTGTATCCAGGTAAGCAAGCACTCTGGGGTGCCTGATCAGAGTTGTGGTCCAGCACCAGCACCCAGGAATTCACTCCAGACACAGGAAATCACAGCAGAGATTTTATTAGGTGGACAACTGGAGCATCCACTAGGGGCTGGGAAAGAAAGAAAAGAGAGAGAAAGCACAGGAGCTTCTCATAAATATTGAAATTTTGAGGGCTAACAACAGACCAATGACTGAGAAAAAGACATGCAGACCAACTAATGGACAAATAACTAGCTAGTATGTTCACAGACTGACAATCTAGGATGTAAGTTGAGAGGTAAAGAAATAACTGGGGGTGTAAACGGCAAGGGAGCACCCAAACTAACCTGAGATAAGGCTCTGCCTCCCACCTTACTCCATGCTACAATGGCTCCAAAAGAAGTTAGATTTATGCTCATTAAAATTGTGATCAAAAAATTGATTTTGGGGGGTTTTCCAAGATGGTGGACTAGAGGGCGGCTGCATTTCATGTTGCTCCAGGACTCAAGATTCAAAAGAGGAGATAGTGAGTGACTTGGGACCAACTCAAAGCCGCCGGGTGAGTTTCTCCCATTGGGGAGGTGTCCCGGATGGGGCGGTAGCCCCAGAACACAGAGAACTTTGTGAAGTAGAGTGGCTCGGCGAGACGCCCCTCCCCCCACTGGAGCGGTAAACATGGACAGCGAAGCAGAGCAAAAAAACGGAGGGAAAAAACGGTGGAGCAAAGTTTCCAGGACTGTGGGCAGCTTCTCTAATGAGGGGCAACCTAAGGAGACTCGTCTGCGAAGGGTGAGGCTCCCAGGCCCAGAAGGTAGGTCCGGGCCCCTGGGAACGTTGCCTGGGAAGGCTGCCTTGCCCAGGCAGCAAGACACCCCTCCCCCTGCTGCAGCAGTGAACTCGGAAAGCGGGGAACTTTGCAGAGGAGGCTGAGCAACACACTGCTTGGTTTTGGAGCGATCTGCTGGGGCTCTGCGGCTGCCAGCAGAAAGAGTGGGGGCGGAGCTATTT